>NC_091582.1:19434052-19436552 GCF_042767895.1 Penaeus vannamei | reverse complement strand
GGGAGGGAAGGAGGGAAAGGGAAGGAGGGGATGGGAAGGAGGGAGAGGGGGAGGGGGGAAGGAGGGAGGAAAAGAGAGAGAGAGAGAGAGAGAGAGAGAGAGAGAGAGAGAGAGAGAGAGAGAGAGAGAGAGAGAGAGAGAGAGAGAGAGATTATAAGACATGGACATAGGGAGAAGAAAAGAAAGATAAAGAGAAAGATTAGGGAACGAGAGAGAGAGAGAGAGCGAGAGAGAGAGAGAGAGAGAGAGAGAGAGAGAGAGAGAGAGAGAGAGAGAGAGAGAGAGAGAGAGAGAGAGAGAAAGACAGAGATGGAGATTGAGAGAGAGAGAGCGAAAGAAAGACAGAGACAGAGACAGACAGAGAGGAGAGCGCCGCAGACAGAGCGAGCATAAGGCATAATATACTAGCCGTGGAATCTCTGAAACTTCCCTCCGCCCCGGGCTCTCATCGAGGTTATGTTTGTCCCGCGTTATGATGACGAGACACAAGATCGACTCTGTACACACACATACCAGGGCTCCGGGCCGCGTCAGCTACGATTAATAGGATCCGAAAGCAAACGAGAATCGCCCGGTTGTGGATCATGCTTTCCGCGGAGAATCCAGTCCTATCCATTTTGGGATTCAAATCCACGGGAGACGAACGGGTCACGGCGTCTATTCTGGCAAATGAGAATCGCACGGTGCTGATAAATGCTTTCCATAGAGGATCCGGTCCTATCCACTGTGGGATCCGATTCCACGGGAGATGAACGGGTCACGGCGTCTATACTTCCGCGACCACCTGCTCGCCAACGGCCACAGGCGGTTATATCTCTTGTTGTGACGGCCATAAATTAACCAGCTGGGCTCCGTTCAACACACGAACGCGCCCCGGGAATGTTATCAGTGACGAATAAGCAAGAAAGAGGCTCTCGGTGTTGGCATCTCGTCGCCATTTTCGTAATATGAAATGTTGTCCCGCCGGCGTCACCATTCACGAGTATTGACGTCAATATGGCGATCGCATTATCCAAATTGCATTTGCTCTTCGCCCGTCGCGGGATCATTTCCCATCGATATCATTGCCATTATCATGATTATTTGTTTGTCACAGATAGTATCATCATCTGTGATGGTTAATAGCGAATATATCAACTACCAGCACATACGCATATATATTTGTATACATATACTCACACACACACACACACACACACACACACACACACACACACACACACACACACACACACACACACACACATATATGTATATATATATATATATATATATATATATATATATATATATATATATATATATATATATATATGTTTCATATACATATATGTATACATGTACGTATATATATGTATGAATACACACACACACATATATAAATATATCTTTCCTCCACCACTCTCACTTTCTCTCCCCTCTCCTACTCTCTCTCTCTCTCTCCCTCTCCCCTACTCTATCTCCCTGTCTCTCCCCTCCCCTATTCTCTCTCTCTCCCTCTTCCTTCCTCTCTTTTTCTCTCCCCCTTCTCTCACGTTTCAGTAGCCACAGTGTATGCCTTGCCGTGGGCGTGTGGGCGGGAGTAAGAAGTATTGTGTTACATGGCAGGGCTGCGCACATCAAGGGGGGTAGGGGGTGGGGGTATGGGGGGTTTAGAATTTAAAGCCTGTGTATTGTGTGTCAATTTTACTTATGTCGTATTTCGTACCCGTTTTCTCTTGTTCTTTGTTTTTTATTTATATATATTTTTATATATTTTTTAATATTTTATATATTATTTTATTTTTTATATTTTATATTTTTGTATATTTTTTATATTTCATACTTTTTTATATCTTTTATTGTGTTTTATATCTTCTATATTTTATATTTTTATATCTTCTATATTTTATATTTTTATATTTTCTATATTTTATTTCTATATTTTATTTTCGTTTTCTTTTCTGTCCTTTGTTTTTTGCATTATTTTCCTTTCCTCCTTCTCTATTTCATTTTTCTTTTCTTATATATTTCCTGTTTTCTTTCTGTTTATTGATTACTTTAGATGCGCGAGGAAATACGAATAGTCGACGAATAAAGAAAAAATGATGAAAATGAAGAAAACGAGGAAAGCAAGGAAGACGAAGAAAATGGGTAGTAATCATGGAATCCATTTTTGATGATGGTTGCCATTTAGCTTTTTTATTGGATTTATTAATGCTTAATTAACCAAATGATCCAAGACTGAGATAATGAGAAAAATAATGACTATGAAGGTAACAGTATCCTTATTATTAATGTAAGCTATATAACGAGCCACACTGATAAAATCGAGATTTAAACCACCAAAGGTATCATTTGAGGTCAAGATACAGCTAAGAAAGAATGAGAAGATAGAAAGTCAGCTTAAAATGAGGCAGAATGAAAGAAAAGAAGCATCTATGAGTCATGTCATCTCCACAGATCTTCTTGCACTTGCAAATGATGCCTAACTTGGATGAAATTGCCCGGGCCATATTCC
>NC_091582.1:19426552-19431552 GCF_042767895.1 Penaeus vannamei | reverse complement strand
GTAGATATATAGAATGATATAGATAGAGACAGATAAAAGATAGAGCGAGACAGATAAATGGATAGATAGAGAGACGGATGGAGAGATAACAGAGATAAAGTGAAAGAAACAGAGAGACTGGGAAACAGAAAAAACAGAGAAACAGAGAAAGAAAAAGACAAACATAGAAATAAACGATTGAAAACAGAAGATAACACGGAGATAATGAGAATGTTCAGCAGAGAAAGAGAAAGAGACAAACGTAGAAATAACCGATTGAAAACAGAAGATAATGAGAATGTTCAGCGAAGAGGGAGACTGGAAGACCAAGAGAAAGAAGGAAAATAAGGGACACGAGAATTTTTTCAAAGAAACTCGAGCTCCCAACGCGCCATTCAAAAGGAATCCTATCTCCGTGTTGCGCAGTCGAGAAATGCCTGTTGATACCGCCGCTTCTCGTCGCTAGTCTGCAACCCGGATCTGACAATGGCCGGGGAACCTGCCTTTCCGATCGTGTTTTGAAAAGGGTATTTCTTGTTAGATTTAATGAGCTTTGCCCCCAGGCTGAGTGAGTGGCCTCTGTATCCTTAAACCTGAATATAGACCGAGGAGACATTACTAGGAATAGCTCTATCTTCAGGCAAAAAGCGACGTTACTGGAACAATTTTTCTCTCTCTCTTGTCGATCGGGGATGCTGATTAGGGTATTAATTTGATGTTTTTTCTTCTGATTCTCGGAAGACCTTGGAGTCAGAAGAAAAATATACGAAGCACAAAACAGAATGCGGATGATTAAGGTAGTATTAAAAAAAAATCTATTTTCTAGCGAGAGAGCATGCACTGCTTTCCAAAAAAAAAAAAAGAAAAAAAAAATTCATGCTTTTTTTTTTTTTTTTTTTTTTTTTTTTTTTTTTTTTTAAAGCTTGTAACGTTTAATGAAAATCGTTAGGAAGAGAAGTATAGAGAACATGCTCTTTTTCTGCAACATTTTTTTTTCTTTCACAAGAATTTCTTCATAAGCTCAAAGCCTTCATAAGCATTGGCTTTTTCTTGCTCTATTTTCTGTCTTTAGAGAAAATATTTTGTCTTCTTTTTTTCTTTATTTTTTTCTCTCTATCTTCGCTTTTGTTATTTTCTTGTTTCCTCTTTTGCTATTTTTCTTGTTTCATGTTTCTCTTATCACTATTATTAATCGCCATAAGTATTAGTAATATTTATATCATCATTAACATTATCATTATTATCGGTAATAACGGAAATAGTAATAATGATAAGAAAACTGCTATTAAAGGTGATGATAGTGATGATGGTGATGGGTGACGGCGATAGTGATGATGATGATGATGATGGTGATGGTGATGGTGATGACGATGATGATGATGATGATGATGATGATGATGATGGTAATAATAATGGTAATGAGAATAACAACATAACAGAAATAATAACAGTGATAGCAATGATAAAGATAACAATACTACTAATAATAGTAATGACAATACTGATAATAATAATAGTAACAACAATAACAACAACAAAAGCGATAATATCAAAACAATAACAATAACACCAAATGCCAAACCAGACATCAACAACAAAATCAACAACAACAACAACCGCCATTTCCTCCCACTCAACAACCTCGCCCACAACCACACGCCGTGGCCACCCGACCCCTTCAAAAACAAACATTCTCATCTGCATTGTCCCAGCTTCGCCATGCAAGTTGCAATCTTGCAGTGCGTGAAGCGTGGTCAATAAGCTCGCTCTCATTGCTCTGTGTTTGTTTGTTTTTGTCTGTTGTCCAAGATCTCATTACTGTGTTTTTGTCTGTCTAAGTGTTATGTATACTGGCTCTCATTACTGTGTTTTTGTCTAAGAGTTATGTATACTGGCTCTCATTACTGTGTTTTTGTCTGTCCAAGAGTTATGTATACTGGCTCTCATTACTGTGTTTTTGTCTGGCTAAGTGTTATGTATACTGGCTCTCATTACTGTGTTTTTGTCTGTCTAAGTGTTATGTATACTGGCTCTCATTACTGTGTTTTTTGTCTGTCTAAGTGTTATGTATACTGGCTCTCATTACTGTGTTTTTTGTCTGTCTAAGTGTTATGTATACTGGCTCTCATTACTGTGTTTTTGTCTAAGAGTTATGTATACTGGGTCTCATTACTGTGTTTTTGTCTGTCCAAGAGTTATGTATACTGGCTCTCATTACTGTGTTTTTGTCTGTCTAAGTGTTATGTATACTGGCTCTCATTACTGTGTTTTTGTCTGGCTAAGAGTTATGTATACTGGCTCTCATTACTGTGTTTTTGTCTGTCTAAGAGTTATGTATACTGGCTCTCATTACTGTGATTTTGTCTGGCTAAGTGTTATGTATACTGGCTCTCATTACTGTGTTTTTGTCTGTCTAAGAGTTATGTATACTGGCTCTCATTACTGTGATTTTGTCTGGCTAAGTGTTATGTATACTGGCTCTCATTACTGTGTTTTTGTCTGGCTAAGTGTTATGTATACTGGCTCTCATTACTGTGTTTTTGTCTGGCTAAGAGTTATGTATACTGGGTCTCATTACTGTGTTTTTGTCTGTTGTCCAAGAGTTATGTATACTGGCTCTCATTACTGTGTTTTTGTCTGTTGTCCAAGAGTTATGTATACTGGCTGTCATTACTGTGTTTTTGTCTGTCCAAGAGTTATGTATACTGGCTGTCATTACTGTGTTTTTGTCTGTCCAAGAGTTATGTATACTGCCTCTCATTACTGTGTTTTTGTCTGGCTAAGTGTCATGTATACTGGCTCTCATTACTGTGTTTTTGTGTGTTGTCCAAGATCTCATTACTGTGTTCTTGTCTGTTGTCCAAGAGTTATGTATACTGGCTCTCGTTACTGTGTTTTTGTCTGATGTCCAAGAGTTATGTATACTGGCTCTCATTACTGTGTTTTTGTCTGGCTAAGAGTTATGTATACTGGCTCTCATTACTGTGTTTTTGTCTG
The DNA here is from genome assembly GCF_042767895.1 of Penaeus vannamei. Lineage (NCBI taxonomy): Eukaryota > Metazoa > Arthropoda > Malacostraca > Decapoda > Penaeidae > Penaeus > Penaeus vannamei. The sequence goes on along the minus strand of NC_091582.1, from coordinate 19,428,576 downwards.
TCTAAGAGTTATGTATACTGGGTCTCATTACTGTGTTTTTGTCTGTTGTCCAAGAGTTATGTATACTGGCTCTCATTACTGTGTTTTTGTCTGACTAAGAGTTATGTATACTGGCTCTCATTACTGTGTTTTTGTCTGTCTAAGAGTTATGTATACTGGCTCTCATTACTGTGTTTTTGTCTGTTGTCCAAGAGTTATGTATACTGGCTCTCATTACTGTGTTTTTGTCTGACTAAGAGTTATGTATACTGGCTCTCATTACTGTGTTTTTGTCTGTCTAAGAGTTATGTATACTGGCTCTCATTACTGTGTTTTTGTCTGTTGTCCAAGAGTTATGTATACTGGCTCTCATTACTGTGTTTTTGTCTGTTGTCCAAGAGTTATGTATACTGGCTCTCATTACTGTGTTTTTGTCTGTTGTCCAAGAGTTATGTATACTGGCTCTCATTACTGTGTTTTTGTCTGTTGTCCAAGAGTTATGTATACTGGCTCTCATTGCTGTGTTTTTGTCTGTCTAAGTGTTATGTATACTGGCTCTCATTACTGTGTTTTTGTCTGTTGTCCAAGATCTCATTACTGTGTTTTTGTCTGTTGTCCAAGTGTTATGTATACTGGCTCTCATTACTGTGTTTCTGTCTGTCCAAGAGTCATATGCTATACTCCTTCTTCGGGCTTGGATAGCCACTTCACGTCATAACGGTAGGTGGTCCTGAAGTGCTTTCGTATTGATGGAATGTTGATATTAATTTGATTAAGTTTTGGAGGAAGAGCTTACGTAAAATAAGGGTTCGTTGCTTATGCCTGATAAGATATAGACAGCTTGGATGTCTTCTTCATAATCATTATCGTTATTTTATACGAGTTTCTTTGATTTATTTGTCTGCTTTTTAAAAATCTTTGTCGTTATTTTATATTTCTTTGATTTATTCGTCTGTTTTTTAAATCTTTGTCGTTATTTTATATTTCTTTGATTTATTCGTCTGTTTTTTAAATCATTATCGTAATTTTGTATGATATTCTTTGATTTTATGAGATTTTATTAATATCATAAAGATGGTTAATATTACTGATGATATTATAATCATTATGATCCTTAATATCGATATTATGATGACCAATGTCTTTCCCATTATTATTATGGCCTTTATCATTTTCAATATTACTACTATCATCATTACCATTTCTATTGCCGTTATTCTATCACCAACATTAAAATTATTATCAGTACTGTTATCACTATTATCATTACTATTATTATCACTATTATCATTATTACTGTTATCATTACATTCATCCTCATCATTATGATCACTATTATCACTATCATGATCATTAATATCATCATCACCACCATTACTATTATAATCATTATTATTATTATCATTTTCATCCTAATCATTATTACCAATGTCATGATCATCATTTTCAACATCACCACCATCATCATTACTATTATTAGTGTCATTAGCATTATCATCATCATCATCATCATCATCATCATCATCACCATTCTCATCATTAATATCCTTGTCATTATCACTACTAAATTACCAGTTCGATATCAATTCACTCGCTGGATTAATCAATGGAACTGACCTGAGACATGTCCTTATTAACATCACCACGGAACAATATTGCAACATGAGAAGGCATCCATATTAGTCCTAATTGGAATCCCACTCTACATATCGACATACGTATTTGCAACTTTATGCAATTCCCTCCGCGATTAAATTTAGCCTTTATCTCGTCTCGATAGCTGGATGATAAGGCTTTATGGTCACGCTAACCTCGACTGCGCTTCCTGCAATCAGCATTGTGAATGACTGCTTGCAACTCAGCGGCGGCGGGACGGTACCAGTTGCAAGTTGGGGAAACTCGACGATGTTGCAATTCACTGAACTGTCTGTGGAGGAATGGTCCTCGCAGTTCTTAATGATAATGATAGTGATAGTGATGGTAATAGTGATGATGATATTGATAATGATAGCAATAATGATAGTGATAATGATAGCGATATTGAC
>NC_091582.1:19419052-19421552 GCF_042767895.1 Penaeus vannamei | reverse complement strand
GATTATACCCCATCAGTTAAACATTATCATTATTATCATCTTTATCATTACCATTATTATTACCATTATCATTATCATTGTTATTATAATCTTTATCATTACCATTATTATTATCGTCTTTATCATTACCATTATTATTATTATCCTTATCATTATCACTATTATTACCATTATCATTATCATTGTTATTATCATCTTTATTATCATCATTGTTATTATCATCTTTACCATTACCATTATTATCATCGTCTTTATCATTACCATTATTATTATCATCTTTATCATTACCATTATTATCATCTTTATCATCATTGTTATTATCATCTTTATCATTACCATTATTATTATTATCATCTTTATCATTATCATTATTATTATCATCTTTATCATTATCATTATTATTATCATCTTTATCATTACCATTAGTATTATCATCTTTATCATTACCATTATTATTATCATCTTTATCATTACCATTATTATTATCATCTTTATCATTACCATCATTGTTATCATCTTTCTTATTACTATTATTATTGTCATCTTTATCATTACCATTATTATTATCATTTTCATCATCATTTTCTCTATCATCATCAAAAAGGTTATTTACTGATATCGACTGATCAATCTATCTGTCAGTGTATTTATTTCCTCCATGTATATCAGTCTATCTACATCTATTTCTATACTTGTTTGTCTATCTGGCTATCTACCTGCCTGCTTACCCGCCTGTCTATCTATCTATCTGCCCATTTATGTATCTATCTAAACATGGAATACAGTTTTATCTATTTTATATCTCTATATATCATTTATTTATCTATCAATCGAATTACTCATTTATACATCTATCTCAATATGTGCTACTATCCATTTTTATTTTTCGTCTCAATTTTGCCTTTCTTCAATTATCTTATCTATCGAATTACTCATTTATACATCTATCTCAATATGTGCTACTCTTCATGTTTATTTTCCTTCTCAATTTTGCTTTCTTCAATTTTCTCTCTCTATTTTCTTTGATTGCATTTCTCTATTCTTACGACCTCCGAAAAGAACAGGACATGTTCTATTCTTGTTTGTTAACGGGAATTCTGTTTCGTGACGATTATTGTGATTGTTATTGCTAATGCAGCTTTGCAGTGTCCTGATGGTGTGTGAGATGGAGAGGAAGAGAGAGAAAGATAGAGAAGGGGAGAGAGAATTTAGAGAGAGAAGGGGAGAGGAAGAGGGGGAGGAGAGGGGGAGAGGGAGATGGAGGGAGGGAAGGAAGGAGGGAGGAGGGGGAGATGGAGGGAGGGAGGGAAGGAGGGAGGGAAGGAGGGAGAGGAAGAGGGAGAGAGGGGAGAGAGATGAAGGGAGGGAGGAGAGAGAGATGAAGGGAGGGAGGGAGGGAGAGAGAGAGAGAGAGAGAGAGAGAGAGAGAGAGAGAGAGAGAGAGAGAGAGAGAGAGAGAGAGAGAGAGAGAGAGAGAGAGAGAAGAGAGAGCAAGCGAAAGAGAGAATGGGCAAGCGAGAGAGAGCAAGCGAGAGAGAAAGAAAAAGAGAAACAGAGAAAGAGAGAGAGAGAGAGAGAGCAAGCGAGAGAGATTGAGCCCGTCAGTGGAATGGTAGTGAATGGTGCACGGGGGGGAGGGGGTGAGGGGGTAGGGAGGAAGGGGAGGGAGGAGGAAGAGGGTAACGCAAACTCTTAATTGAATTCACACGTGGACGGTTCAAGCTCGCTGCAATGTGGCCATAAAGGTGAAATTAAATGTGTATAACGCTCTCTGTCGACTCTACGGCGTTCTCGAAATGGCTCGAAAATCCCCGCTCGGCCATCACCTGTCTCGGGACCGCCTCGTCGGGAGACCAGCGATATTAGTGTCCTGTCTCCCTCCCTCGCCCCCTCCCTCCCTGAACCCCTCCCTGAACGCCATGCTTCTCTCCCGCAACCTCTCTTCCTCCTTCCCTTCCTGAACCCCCTGCTTCTCTCCCTCACCCCCTCCTTCCCTCCCTTAACCCCTCTCTACTTCTCTCCCTCACCCCTTCCCTCCCTCTCTCAACCTCCTCCCCTCACCCCCTCCCTCCCTCCTTCCCTCCCTCACCCCCTGCTTCTCACCCGCAACCTCTCTTCCTCTTTCACTCCCTGAACCCCTCTCTACTTCCCCTCCCTTACCCCCCCGCCTCTCTACTTCCTTCCTCTCACCTCCTCCTCACTTCTCTCGATCTCACATCCCCCTTCTTCCTCCTCCCTTCCGCCCATACCTCCTCACCTCTCACCTCACATCCCTCCTTCCCTTCCTTCTCCTCCGTCACCCTCCCTACTTCCGTCACCTCCCTTCCGCCTTCCTCTCTTCTCTGTCCCTCACCTCCTCTCTCCCTTACCTCCCTCTACCCTCCCTTCTTCCTCCTCTCTCCCTCACCTCCACCCTCCCTCCTCCCTCTCTCCCTCACTTCCACCCTCCCTCTCTCACCTCTTCTCTCCTTCCCTCCCTCATCACCTCCCTCTCTCCTCT
>NC_091582.1:19404052-19406552 GCF_042767895.1 Penaeus vannamei | reverse complement strand
CGAAGCAAGGCGAAGCAAGGCGAGTGACGGCGAAGGAGGACGAGTGACGGCGAAGGAGGACGAAGCAAGACGAGTAACGGCGAAGGAGGACGAAGCAAGGCGAAGCAAGGCGAGTGACGGCGAAGGAGGACGAGTGACGGCGAAGGAGGACGAAGCAAGACGATGCAAGTAACGGCTAGAAGGAGGACGAAGCATATGGCGAAGCAAGGCGAGTGACGGCGAAGGAGGACGAGTGACGGCGAAGGAGGACGAAGCAAGACGAGTAACGGCGAAGGAGGACGAAGCAAGGCGAAGCAAGGCGAGTGACGGCGAAGGAGGACGAGTGACGGCGAAGGAGGACGAAGCAAGACGAGTAACGGCGAAGGAGGACGAAGCAAGGCGAAGCAAGGCGAAGCAAGGCGAGACAAGGCGAGTGACGGCGAAGGAGGACGAGTGACGGCGAAGGAGGACGAGTGACGGCGAAGCAAGGCGAGCGAAGGCGAAGAAGGACGAAGCAAGACGAGTGACGACGAAGAAGGACGAGGCAAGGCGAATGACGATGAGGCAAGGCGAAGCAAGACGAGTGACGACGAAGCAAGGCGAAGCAAGACGAGCTACGGCGAATGACGACGAAGCAAGGCGAAGCAAGTCGAGTGACAACGAAGCAAGGCGAAGCAAGTCGAGTGACGGCGAATGACGACGAAGCAAGGCGAAGCAAGTCGAGTGACGGCGAAGCAAGACGAAGCAAGACGAGTGACGGCGAATGACGACGAAGCAAGGCGAAGCAAGTCGAGTGACGGCGAAGCAAGACGAGTGACGGTGAAGAAGGCCGAGGCAAGACGAGTAACGACGAAGTGACGGCGAATGACGACGAAGCAAGGCCGAAGCAAGTCGAGCGAAGGCGAAGAAGGACGAGACGAGGCGAGGCAAGTCGAATGACGTCGAATGAGGACGAAGCAAGGCGAATGACGGCAAGTGACGGCGAAGAAGGACGAAGCAAGACGAGCGACGACGAAGCAAGACGAAGCAAGGCGAAGCAAGCGACCCGGGCAGAAGGAGTCTGGCGAAATGACGGGCGGCGGGCCGATACGGGCGGCCGCGTTTCTTTAAAGCCGTTTTATGCCGGCTCGGAGGGCGTGACGCCGCCTATTGTCTGGAGGTGTTTGTGCTCCTTGGCCGCCCTTCCTTTTATTCTCCTCGTGTCTCCTTCTTCCTCTTTTCTTCGCTCTTCTCTCTTGGCTTCTCCGTCGTTATTTTTTTCCTGTTCTTCTTACTTCTTCCTTTTCTTTTCTCTTCGTGTCTCCTTCTTCCTCTTTTCTTCTCTCTCTTGGCTTCTCCGTCGTTATTTTTTTCCTGTTCTTCTCACGTCATCTTCCTCTTTTCTACGCTTTTCTCTCTTGGCTCCTCCGTCGTTATTTTTTCCTGTTCTTCTTACTTCTTCTTGCCTCTTCTGTTCTCCTCGTGTCTCCTTCTTCCTCTTTTCTTCTCTCTTCTCTCTTGGCTCCTCCATCGTTATGTTTTCCTGTTCTGCTTGCCTCTTATTTCTCTTTTCTTCTCTTATTTATCTTAGCTTCTTCTTCGTTATTTTTTCCTGTTTTCCTTACCTCTTTTTCTTCCTTCCCCTTCCTCATATCCCCTTCTTTCCTCCTCTTCCTCTTCTTTCACCATCCTTATTTCCCCTTCTTTCCTCATGTTCCCTTTCCCCTCCCTTCTCCATCCTCATTCCCCCTTCTTTTTCTTTCCTCCTCTTCCCTTTCCGTTCCTTCCCCATCCTTATTTCCCCTTCTTTCCCTCCCTCTTCCTTCTTCTTTTCCTTCTCTTCCCCTTCCCCTTCTTTCATCCTCTTTTCTTTCTCCTTCTTTCCCCCTTCTCTTCCCCTTCCTCATTTCCCCTTCTTTCCTCCTCTTCCCTTTCCCTCTCTTTCCTCTCCCAATCCTCATCCCCCGCTTCTTTTTCTTTCCTCCTCTTCCCTTTCCCCTTTCCTTCATTTCCCCTTCTTTCCCCCTCTTCCCTTCCCTTCCCCTTCCTCATGCTTCCCCTTCTCTTCCTCCTCTTCCCTTACCCTTCCCTCATTTCCCCTTCTTTCCTCCTCTTCCCTTACCCCTTCCTCATTTCCCCTTCTTTCTTCATCTTCTTTTTCTCCTTCTCTTCATTTCCCCTTCTTTCCCCATCCTCATTCCCCCTTCTTTTTCTTTCCTATCTTTCTTCATCTTTTCATCTTTCTCTTCTCCCAGATAGATACAGGACAAGGAGTATTGAGCGAGCGAAGACCCCCCCCCCCCGCATACCTGTGCAAAAATGTGCTAAAATCCGAGGCTGAAATACGCGAAAAACCAAAACATTAACATTTCCTCAACCAGACGCATGGGCGAATATTTATTTTAATTCTTTCTTGTATAGATATTTGTATATGTTTATACATATATAAAGTCTGGGTAACGTAAGAATTAATGAAAGTTAATACGTATATATACACATGCGCACACATATGCTTACACGTCTTGATCACATGAACTGGTTG
>NC_091582.1:19391552-19394052 GCF_042767895.1 Penaeus vannamei | reverse complement strand
GGGGAATTACACACTTATTTAGTCCTTGCATACGACTAGGAATAATCATTGCTTTTTTAATTATTGTTGTTTTTTATAGGATTTTTTTTTGTAACGTCCATTATTGTTGTTTTCAGGAGATAAGATTTTTTTAAAAAGTCCATTATTGTTATTTTTTGGAGATAATTTTTTTTTTAACGTCCATTGCTGAAAAAAGGACCGGAGAGAGGATCCCAAACGGTTTCCCTAAAGAAAACATATTCTCGAAAAATATCCTTTAAAAAAAAGTGCTAAAGTGCTATCGTTTCCTCTCCTTTTTCTACACCCCCACCCCTCAAACGATAAAAAAACTATTTTCACTCTCCACCCAACACCTACCACCCACCCCCACCCCACTCCCCAATAAAATAAAACAAGACGATAATAAAAATAAAGTTAAAATACACTCCTTCCCTCCCTCCTCCTTCTTTACCCTTCCCCTTCCCTCACCCCCACCCCCACTCCCACTCCGCCCCTCCCGCCCCCACCCACCTCCTCCTCCTCGTGGTAGTAGTAGTACCAATCTCCAAAACCTCTTGTGCGTAATTAATGAATGGGTCGCTTCGTCGCTTCGCCATTCATCAGTGAGAGAGATAGAGGGGGGAGGGGAAGGGTAAGGGAGAGGGGTTTGTGGGCGGGGTATTGGGAGGGGAGGGGGTGGGCGGGTATGGCATAGGGTAAGGGTGGGAGGGGCTTGTGGGCCGGGTATTGGGAGGCAGGGTGTGTGTGGGCGGGGTATTGGGAGGGGAGGGGGTGGGCGGGGACGGCATAGGGTAAGGTTGGGAGGGTGTGTGTGGGTGGGGTTTGGGGAGGGGAGAGGAGGGGAGAAAGGTCTGGGGAGGGGAGGGAGAAGGGTCTGGGGAGGGGAGGGAGGGGGAGAAGGGTTGGAGGAGGTGAGGATGAGGACGGGGAGGGGGAAGGGAGATAAGAGGGAGGAGAGGATAGAAAGAGAAGGCGAAGGAGAAATAAGGGAAGGGAGAAGAAGGAAGGTGAGGAGGAGAGAGGAAAGGAAAGGGAAAGACGGAAGGCGAGGAGGAATAGAGAGAGGAAAGGGGAAGAGGGGAAAAGAAGGAAGACAAAAAGGAAAAGAAAGAGAAGAGGGAAGGATGGAAGGCGAGGAAAAGAAATAAAGCGATGGAGAGGGAGAGACAGAAAGGGAAATGGATAGCAGAATGAATAGGGGTAGATAGAGGCTACAAAAGTCGGAGGGAGGGGGTAGGGGTAGGTGGGAGAACAGAATAAAGTAAGGAAGATGAGGAAGTAAACGAGAGGACAGGAGGACAAAGGGTTGAATTCACACTTCGCTTACACGGGTTCCATAAGCTTTTCCAATGAGCTTTTATCTTCCCGAGCTTCTAGGGATTTTTTTTTATCGAAGGAAAGTCGTTAATTAATGCGCGTTCAAAAGAAAAAGAAAGAGAGAAAAAAAACAACAACAACATATGTCTGGCTACTTCGATAGCACGATCTTAATTGGCTTCCTCGATCGATTTTATTTTTTTCGGGATAACTTTTGTGAATCTGGATCTCTCACATTCTGTTTCCCCTTCTTCCAGCTCTTATTCAATAACTGTCTGTCTGTCTCTCAGTCAGTCTGTCAGATCCAGTCTCCTCCCCCTTCTCTCTTTCATTGCGTTGTCTTTTTATCCATTTTTCGGTGTCTGGTTCTCTCTCTTCGTGTCTCTTTCTCTCTCTCTCTCGGTCTCCCTCTCTCTCTTGGTGTCTCTTTCTCTCTCTCGGTGTCTCTTTCTCTCTCTCTCGGTGTCTCTTTCTCTCTCTCTCGGTGTCTGTCTTTCTCTCTCTCTCGGTGTCTGTCTTTCTCTCTCTCTCGGTGTGTCTGTCTGTCTCTCTCTCTCTCTCTCTCTCTCTCTCTCTCTCTCTCTCTCTCTCTCTCTCTCTCTCTCTCTCTCTCTCTCTCTCTCTCTCTCTCTCTCTCTCTCTCTCTCTCTCTCTCTCTCTCTCTCTCTTGGTGTCTGTCTTTCTCTCTTCGTGTCTCTTTCTCTCTCTCTCGATGTCTCTTTCTCTCTCTCTCTCGGTGTCTCTTTCTCTCCCTCAGTGTCTCTTTCTCTGTCTCTCAGTGTATGTCTTTTTCTTTCTCTGTCTCTCTTTCTCTTACACACACACATGCAACATCTAAAGGGATTAAACGCACACAAAATTTCCCCTCCAATACTACTCCACGTCTCCCACACATTATGATCGGTTACACAAATATGACCTGATTCACGATTTCTTGGCCCGTTTTCCCTTCTCCTCCGGACCTCGGGTATGTTTTTATAAATTTAGCTTCATTTTCCATTTCTTTCGTTCTTTTTGTGTGTGTTAGGACTGAATTTCACGAGTTCTATATCTAGTCGGTTTGCTCGTGGGTATTAGCCAGCAGTTTGATTAATTGACAGAGTGAAAAAAGAGAGAGGGAGAAAAAAAAAATATACGAAAATCAACAGTTGGCAATGATCACATCTGTCGGATTATTTGTAGG
>NC_091582.1:19381552-19384052 GCF_042767895.1 Penaeus vannamei | reverse complement strand
TGATCATGTGATTGAGATTCCGTCGCTTGATGAGAGAAGGGGTGGGAGAGGGGTGGGAGGGTGGGGGAGGGAGAGACGACTAGGGTGGGGTGGGGGGAGAGAGAAGGGAGAGGACTATGGGAGGAGGGGGGTCAGAGAGGAGGGGAAGAGAGAGACTACTAGGGGTGGGGAGGGAGGGAGGGGAAGAGAGAGGACTATGGAGTGGGAGGGGGATGAGAGGACTATGGAGAAGGGAGGGAGGGGGGAAGGAGGGAGAGAGAGGACTAGGGAGGGGGGAGGGAGAGGACTAGAGGGGGTGGTGGGGGGTGGGGGTGGGTGGGGAGAGGGAAGAGAGACGACTAGGTGTGGGGTGGGGGGGGGTGGGGGGAAGAGAGAGGACTATGGGGGGAAAGGGGGTGAGAAGGGATGGGAGAAGGGAGTGACTAGGAGGGGGAAGGAGGAAGAAGGGAGGACTAGAGTGCGGGGTGGGGAGGGGAGAGGGGGGAGAGATGAGGGTGGGGAGAGGGGTGGGGGGAGAGAGGTGTGAGGGGGAGGTGTGGGGGGGAGGGGAGGAGGGAGAGGAGGACTAAGGGGGATGAGGGAGGGAGAAAAGTGGGGGAAGAGGGGTGGGGAGAGGGCAGGTGGCAGAGGGTTTTGGGAGGGGTGGAAAGAGGTGGGGAGGGAGGATAGTGACGGGGGAAGCAGGGAGAAGGCTGAGGAGAGAGAGAGGAGGAGAGGAGGAGGGGAAGTGAAGAAGAGGGGTCGCAGCGAAGGGGGGGGGGAGGGACTGGGGGAGGGGGAAAGGGAAGGGAGAGGAATAAGGGTTAAGGGAGGGAGAGGAGTGGGGAAGGAGGGGGAGGGACTGGGGAGGTGAGGAGGGAGAGATAGGGATGGGAAGGGAGGGAGACTGAGTTAGAGAAAAAGTGGAAGGGAGAGGAAGGTTGGGAAAGGGAGGAAGGAAGGAGGAGCAAGTGAGGGAGATGGGGAGGGAGTGATAGGGTTGGGGAAGGAGGGAGAGGAGTGGGGGGGGGGGGGGGGTTAACGGAGAAGTGAGAGAGACGTGAGATGGGGTAAAGAGAGACTGATAGACAGAAATACAGACAGATAGCAGGGAGAGGGGAGGGAGGGAAGGAGGGAAGAGAGGGAAGGAGGGAAGGAGGGAAGGAGGGAAGGAGGGAAGGAGAGGAGGGAGGGAGGGAGAGAGGGAGGGAAGGAGAGACGGAGGGAGGGAGAAAAGGAGAGAAGGAGGGAGGGAGAGAGAGAGAGAGAGGGAGAGAGAGTGAGAGAGAGAGAGAGAGAGAGAGAAGGAGAAAGAGAGAGATAGAGAATGAGAGAGAGAGAGACAGAGAAAGAGAAGGAAAGAGAGAGAGAGAAAGGACAGGGGGAGGAACGGAGAATAAATTGATAAAAGATTGGAAAGAGAAGCGGAGAGGGAGAAAATTAAATAAATAAGGGAAAATCAGACACGGGAAAGAGGCGATAGAAGGAGAATGAAAGGAGTTGAACAGGAGTAGTGGTACACAAGGAGAGAACACAGGAGAAAGGAAAAAGATAAAACAGAAGGAGGAGGAAGAGAAAACAAGACAACGGAAGGAGAGAGAAAATAAGAAATCAAGAAAGAATATCCAAGAATAGAGAAAATCAAGAAACAAAGAATGAAAGAATAGGAAGAGAGAAAAAATCAAGAAAAAAGGAATAGGAAGAAAGAATGAAAAAATATATATCCAGGAATAGAGAAAATCAAGAAAAAGAATAGGAAGAAAGAATGAAAAAAATAGGAAAAGAGAATAGAATCAAGAAAAGAAAGAATATCCAGGAATAGGAAAAAATCAAGAAAGAAAGCATAGGAAAAAAGAATAAAATCAAGAAAAGAAAGCATATGCAGGAATAGAAAAAATCAAGAAAAGAAGAAAGAATCGAAAGAAAGAATAAAATCAAGAAAAGAAAGAAAGAATAGGAAGGGAGATTGAAATCAAAAAGAAAAAGAATATCCAGGAATAGAGAAAATCAAGAAAGAAAGAATAGGAAGGGAGAATAAAACAAAATAAAAGAATATCCAGGAATAGAGAATATCAAGAAAAGAAAGAAAAGAAAATGAAATAAAGAAAAGAAAGAAAGAACAGGAAGAGAGAAAAAAATAAAGAAAAGAGAGAGAAATATAATCACGTTTGTTCATTAATGATTTTTTTTCTTTTTTTTTGGCTCAGAAATGTTGATAACAAATTTTCTTCTCACTTTCATCAAATGCATTCAAGTCTGACGTCAAATTAATCGTGACAGAATCATAAATAACATTATCGTTAATCTTCTTTAATGCAAATATCACACTAGCTTTCTGTAGGGCATTTTTTATTCATTTTTTCTGACATTAGCCATGCTGTTGTAAAAAAAAAGAAAGAAAAAAAGAAGAAAAAATTAAAAAGAAATAAAAGAAACACAAAGACAAAAAGAAATAGAAAAAAAAAATCAAGAAAAACCACAATAAATAGGATAAATAAATAAAAGAAAAAAAAAGAAAAAC
>NC_091582.1:19364052-19369052 GCF_042767895.1 Penaeus vannamei | reverse complement strand
TACTACTACAAACTCTACCATTACTACTATTACTACTACTACTACAACTAGTATTAATCCCACTACCACTACAACCATTACTACTACCCTACTACTACTGCTGCTACTACTACTATTATCATTACTAGTACTAATAGTAGTTGTACTATTCCTACCACTATCACTACCATTACTACCACCCTTCTACTACTCCTGCTACTACCACTACTACTATTACTACTACTACTACTACTACCCTACTACTACTACACAAACACACACACATACACACACACACACACACACACACACACACACACACACACACACACACAAACACACACCCACACACACTCGCGCGCACACACACACACACACACACACACACACATAAACACACACACACAAACACACACACACACACACACACACACACACACATAAACACACACACACACACACACACACACACACACACACATAAACACACACACACACACACACACATTTCCTTTCCTCTCTCTTTTCCTTTGACAAATGCAATTCTAGTCACCCAGACAACATGCATTTCACATCCATGTGTTTTTTTTCTATTTTCACCATTTTTCTCTTCGCGCAAATGGTAAGAATTCCAAACAATGTCTATATATATATTTTCGATTTGTTTATTGTTCTATTTTATTCTAACTTTTAATCTGGTTATTTATCTATATATTTTCTGATTTATATGTTTTTTTTCTCGACATTATTCTATATTCATTTTTTATTGGTCTTTATCATATTCCTTTTTTATTGGTCTTTGTTACATTCCTTTTTTATTGGTCTTTATCATATTCCTTTGCGTTCTGGTTCCAAATTTCAAAATGCTTTATCCTATTAGTTAAATGATTATTTTAGTTTTTCTGAAGAACACCATAAATTATATACATACAGTGTTGCCAGTTAAGCGATTTTCCCGCTAGAATTGTTGTTATTTTCTAGCGGGACTTTAAAAAGTTTACGCTACATTTAGCGGGTTTTCTCTTCTTTTTTTTTAGCGGGGAGAAATACCAATGGCAACACTGCATACAGATGAATATTTCTACGAGTGATTAAAAAAACAACAATACATACAGATGAATAATTCTACCATAAAAAAATGAAATAACCCTGCATATAGATGAATAATTCTACGAGTAATTTAAAAAACAATGCATACAGATGAATAATTCTGCCATAAAAAATGAAATAGCAATGCATATAGATGAATAATTCTACGAGTGATTATGAAAAATGCATACAGATGAATTCTACGAGTAGCTAAAATAATAATAATAATAATTCTACAATAAAACATCAAAAACAATATTCCATACAGATGAATTCTACAAATAACTTAAAAAAGCGATAAATTCTACAAACAACTTTAAAAAAAGCGATTAACTTCACACACAAACGGTCGACATCTCTGGTAACGATGCTTTTCCCGCCATTTTGTCTCGCGCCGCCCTCTTTCCCGCCAATTCTCCTCCGTTCAACTCCCGCCTTCTCGCAGTCAAGTCAAGAGTGACCCAAGGATAACCTACGACATCTCGGGGGTTAAGAGCCTTCAAATAAACTCTAACGCGGGGAGTTCTTAGTGTCAGCGTCAGCGCGTCCGAGGCAAGCACTTCGCTTCGGCTGACGTCGGGAACCTGTCGGGAGGTGGGGGGGGGGGGTGTTGAGTCGGCGATACCTCTGTCAGCCGAGAGGTCAGATTACCCTCAGGATCGTCTCAAGTTTATTTTTTTTTTTGTGTGGGCTTCGGCGTAGAGGGTCTCGTTCGCGACAGACCCAGCGTCGTGAATCCGGTGTCTTAGTGCGGATTCATGCGGATTCATCACGAACGAGAGGCGGAGATAGCGGCGCGTTCGTGACGGCTCATGACGATGTGAATCCGCGAACGGCTTTTTTTTTTACACGTAGGCAGGAGAGAAGGATGCTGACGATTGCACGATTTTCTATTTTTTTATTATTTCCATTTCCCGAATTCAATTAGCTTTCTGCTTTTACCTCCCGTTTTCTCTGTGTTTTCGCGCGCTTTTTACCGCCTCGTCCATTGGCCTGAAGACCTCCTTGTCGTGTGGTTTTTATCACAAATGACTTTGCCTTTGGGGGAAATGTCGAGATAACTAATCCCGATTCTGCTGCGCCGCCAATATCTTTTTATTCTCTCTCTCCCTTTCTTTTTTTCTCTTTTTCTCTCCCTCTCTTTCTTTCTTTCTCTTTCTCTCTCTCTCTTTCTTTCTTTCTCTTTCTTTCTTTCTCTTTCTCTCTCTCTCTCTCTTTCTCTCTCTCTCTTTCTCTGTCTCTCTCTCTCTCTCTCTTTTCCTGCGTGTATTCTTCCCCTTCCCTCTCTCTCTCCCTTTCTATATTCGCATTTCTCTCACTCATCCCACATTTTCTGTGTCTTTCCGCTCTGAATCCTAAACGCGTTTCCTGTTTCCACTCCTTACTTTCTTACACTCTTCTTTTATTCTCTCGTCCTATGTTTCTTCCCCGTTCTCTCTCTCTCTCTCTCTCTTTTATTTTATTTTTTTTCCTCCATCTTTCGTCCTCTGTCTCCTCCTCCATTCTCTTGTCTTAGCTTTCTTTCCCTATTCTCTTCTCTCTTTCTTTTCCTTCCTTCATCTCCTCCTCCGTTCTTTCGTCCTCTGCCTCTTCCTCTATTCTTTCGTCCTCTGTCTCCTCCTCTATTCTCTCGTCCTATCTCTTCTCTACTTTCCTCTCCATTCCCTCGCTTCATTTTCTCGTTCTCTGTCTTTCTCCATTCTCCCATTTCATCATCTCGTATTCTGTCTCTTCCTCCATTCCCGCGTTCTTTGTGTCTTCTTCCATTCTCCATTTCTGTCTCTTCCCCCTTTCTCCATTATTGTCTCTTCCTCCATTCCCTCGTTCTTTGTCTCTTCCTCCATTCCCTTGTTCATTGTCTCTTCCTCCATTCCCTCGTTCTTCGTCTCTTCTTCCATTTTCTCCATTCATTCTTCATTATTGTCTTTTCCTCCATTCCCGCGTTCTTTGTGTCTTCTTCCATTCTCCATTTCTGTCTCTTCCTCCATTCTCCATTATTGTCTCTTCCTCCATTCCCTCGTTCTTTGTCTCTTCCTCCATTCCCTCCCTTCATTCTCCATTATTGTCTCTTCCTCCATTCCCTCGTTCTTTGTCTCTTCTCCCACTCTCTCCATTCATTCTTCATTATTGTCTTTTCCTCCATTCCCGCGTTCTTTGTGTCTTCTTCCATTCTCCATTTCTGTCTCTTCCTCCATTCTCCATTATTGTCTCTTCCTCCATTCCCTCGTTCTTTGTCTCTTCCTCCATTCTCTACGTTCATTCTCCATTATCGTCTCTTCCTCCTTCTCTCGTATTTATTCCTCCATTCCCTCGTTCTTTGTCTCTTCCTCCTTCTCTCTCCCTATTCCCCCGCTTCTTATTCAGATTCACCGGCATGTGTCCATCTACAGTCCATTTGTGAGAAGTTCTTGAACATTTGCATCTCATCAATTTCTCTTCTTTGAGTCCCACTTGATGCTGGTCCTTGGATGCTGAGTCGAGGTCCTTTGGAGAAAAAAATAAAAATCTAGTCCTTTGGAGAGAGAGAAAAAAGAGGAAAAATGTAGGTCTTGGTTATTCTGCCTTTTTTTTTTGATTGATTGATAGATTGATTGATTGATTGATTGATTGATTGTGTGTGTGTGTGTGTGTGTGTGTGTGTGTGTGTGTGTGTGTGTGTGTGTGTGTGTGTGTGTGTGTGTGTGTGTGTGTGTGTGTGTGTGTGTGTGTGTGTGTGTGTGTGTGTGTGTGTGTCTCGAGATCTTGGTCTTTCTGTCTCTCTTTTCTTCTCTGTCTTCTTCTTTGTCTTTTTCTCTAACCTCCTCTCCTTCTCTCTCTCTCTCTGTTTGACTGTCTTTCTGTCTCTTTCTCTGTTTCCTTCTCTACCCCCCTCTCTCCTTTTCTATCTCTCTCTCTCTCTTTCTGTCTCCTTCTCTACCCCCTCTCTCCTTCTCTCTCTCTCTCTCTCTTTCTGTCTCCTTCTCTCACCCCCTCTCTCATTCTCTATCTCACTCTCTCTTTCTCTGTCTCCTTCTCTACCCCCCTCCTCTCCTTCTCTCTCTCTCTCTGTTTCCTTCTCTCCCTTAACTTCATCCTCTCTCGTTCTCTCCCTCTGTTTGTCTTTCTGTCTTTCTGTCTCTCTTTCTCTCTCTTTCTGTCTCTCTCTCTATCTCTCTCTTTCTTTCTCTCTCTCTCTCTCTCTCTCTCTCTCTCTCTCTCTCTCTCTCTCTCTCGTTGTCTTTCTATACCTTCAATACTGTAACGTGTCTGATCCCTCAACATATTTCAAACTTTTCGTGTGAGGTATTTTTAGCCAACACAGGAGCGTAATAAGATAAGAATGAGGATAACCTATCTTTCCTCATCCTTTTTCGAAGTAACTTATACGTAAGGCCAAAGTTTTTTTTTTTTTTTTTTTTTTTTTTTTTTTTTTTTTTTTTTTTTTTTACGTTCTTATTCGTCTTCTGTTTTATGTCCTCGTTCTCCTTTCTTTCTTACCCCTCTCCCCGTCTCTCTCTCTCTCCTTCTCATCACTCTCCGTTTCTTACCCTCATCTTCGCCCTTCACCCTTATCATCTCTACCTCCCTTCCTCCCATTCTCTCGTTCCCTCTCTCTCGCTATTCCCTTCTCCTTTCTCTCACCTCATTCCCCTTTCCTCCCAGCTCCTTCCTTTCTCCTTTCTCTCACCTCATGCCCCTTTCCTCCCAGCTCCTTCCTTTCTCCTTTCTCTCACCTCATTCCCCTTTCCTCCCAGCCTATTCCTTTCTCCTTTCTCTCACCTCATTCCCCTTTCCTCCCAGTTCCTTCCTTTCTCCTTTCTCTCACCTCATTCCCTTTTCCTCCCAGCTCCTTCCTTTCTCCTTTCTCTCACCTCATTCCCCTTTCCTCCCAGCTCCTTCCTTTCTCCTTTCTCTCACCTCATTCCCCTTTCCTCCCAGCTCCTTCCTTTCTC
>NC_091582.1:19346552-19356552 GCF_042767895.1 Penaeus vannamei | reverse complement strand
ATATATATATATATATATATATATATATATATATATATATATATATATATACTTACATACATGCACACACGCGCACACACTTATATAAACAAAAACAAAGGTAAATCATATGTAGTGACTAATCAATCAGTCATAAAATATCAACATGTTGCGTAAATGAGTGCAGCTATTGATAAGCTACTAAATCTGCATTTTTCTTGTACACCAATAAACATAATAAAAACACTTACGTAAGCTCTGCAATTTGTGTTCACGTTGATATCCAACACTGCAAGGTACAAAATACAAGAGCATTTCAGAATACATAAAATGAATCTTATATAACGAACCGAAAGACCATCAAAGGACAAGAGTAAACAAATATCAAAGCTAGTCTAATCTCACTTGATATATGCTACTCTAAAGGGCAGTGAACTAAAGTAAGACTTGGTAAGGTCTTTATAAGGACTTATAAAGAGCTTGAGACATGTCGTGTTGTGATCTTTGTGAGCGAGTAAGAGATTAAAGAAAAATATTTTTGTCACTCAAGGATTCGTGAACTAATAATAGGGATTTACCTGTAATCATTGCTGAAAGAAAGACACAATCTTGTATACTGACTGTATTTAACAAGAACGTTAAGACAAAAACAAACCATAAAATTTGTATAACACTGCTACTTGGTCACAGATACGCACCTTTGAATTAAAAAACAACAACAACAAGAAAAGCGATTAAGATGAGCTAAGGATTTGTATAATATTTCTACGTAGTCACAAATACGCACCTTTGGATTTTGGCGAAAAACAAGAAAAAAGATGATGAAGTAATAGATTGCGGACAAATATTCCTCACATTGCCTCTTCACTCGGTTTCACACGAACAACGGATTTCAAAACAAAACACCAAAACAAATGCAGCGTACCATACGCATCGTCATTTTAGAAATCACCGAATCTCCAATATAATTCTAGTATATATCGATTCTCTTCAAGACTTTATTAATATATCACAAAATATCCCATACATCACAGAACCAATACCGAAGATATATTCATATACATACGTTCTGTCATTCTGTCATAGCTGTCATTGTCAAAACCGAGGCAGCCAAACAATACAAACTGCAAATGCTCATTTCTGAAATATTTAACCACGTCGCATTGTTAAGTAGTTGGGCAGTTCACTCTTGGATGGTTAAGTATCCGATTCATGTTAAATAACCAATTAGAAAGTACTACTATTTACGATAAGGTTCCTGTTAATGTAATTTCGTATACATTCATAAAATAAATTTACAAAGACATTAAATGATGCGAATATAATCAAAGAAAGAATAGAGAAGGAACATCTTAAAAGTATTTCTCGGATTACTTAATAAGGAATTACCCGTAAACACCATTCCTTAAAATAGAATAGAACAAGGCAACATCTGCTCCGACAATATTCACTTTCATTACGAAAGTTTACATATTCTTACTCCTTGATAATTCATTGATTGTTATGTATATGAAGGGAGATGTAGATGAATGTACAGCCCGAGATATTGCCACTTATTGCAACTTGACCGATGTTGTTCACGTACGTAGATCAACCAGAGTTTATACTAGTTTTGCATCATAGTCCGTGGAAATCACATTGAAAGATGAATTTTAAAAAATCACTTTGATATTACATAAAACAAAGACAACAGATTAGGACAAACACATGCAGAAAAGGAAACACAGACCCATTTACATATGTATGTGTATGTTTCTTTATATATATATATATATATATATATATATATATATATATATATATATGTGTGTGTGTGTGTGTGTGTGTGTGTGTGTGTGTGTGTGTGTGTGTGTGTGTGTGTGTGTGTGTGTGTGTGTGCGTGTGTATGTGTGTGTGTGTGTGTGTGTGTGTGTGTGTGTGTGTGTGTGTGTGTGTGTGTGTGTGTGTGTGTGTGTGTGTGTGTGTGTGTGTGTGTGTATGTGCGTGGCGTGTGTGCGTGTGCGTATGCGTGCGTGCGTATGCGTATGTCTATAAACCAGTACAAATTGCGTATATAACACAAACCGACAACCAATCCCTGTCCTGGTCTGCTAGATGAACACTTCTCCCACTCTCTAAATAACGCCAAAATAACAGACAATAACACGACAACGCAGGCATCAACACGGCCAGTCATAACCATGGATTATTCACGATGACCAGACCGATGACGGCGATGACTCCCACAGACTACGCTTATGATGACGTTAATTATGAGGCTCATTTCAGCGTCTTCTCTTAATGGGACACGTGGCAACCCCACTGCCAGATGTGGAGATGCGATAAACCTCTTTTTTTCTTTCTTATTTTTCTTTTTTTGTTTTTCAGTTTTTGCTTTTTTCATTGTTTTTCTCTTTTTCCTTTTTTGTTTTTTCATTGTTTTTCTCTTTTTTTCGTTTTTTTTTTGTTTTTCTTTTCTTTTATTTTCTAATTTGTTTTTCTTTTTATTTCTTTCCTTTTCCTTTTTCTTTTATTTTCTTTCCTTTGTTTTCCTTTTTTCTTTTCTTTCCTTTCCTTTGTTTTCCTTTTTTTCTATTCTTTTCTTTCCTTTTTTCTTTTTTCTTTCTTTTTTTCTATTTTCCTTTTCTCTTTCATTCTTTTTTTTTTCTTTCTTTTTTAACATCTGGAAGTCATTGTATTTGCTTATGTAATTTTGTGATACGTAAAGACTGTCAATAAAATGATTATTTTTAGTAAGAAGTTATAAATAAATTCATCTATCTATCTATCTGTCTGTTAATCTATCTGCCTATCTATCTGTATGTCTGTCTATGTATATAGATAGATAGATAGATAGGTAGGTAGGTAGGTAGGTAGGTAGGTAGATAGATAGATAGATAAATAGATATATATATAGATAGAAAGATAGATAGATAGATGGATACATAGATAAATAGATAGATAGATAGATAGGTAGATAATAGATAGATAGATAGATAGAAAGATAGATAGATAGATAGATAGATAGGGAGATAGATACGTAGATAGATAAATAGATAGATAGACACTGTATATTTGTGGGTTCGTTGTCAGTAAATTTCATTTTTTTTCTTTGGCTTTTAATGAGAGATAATGAGAGCAAAGTTCTGTGACACATTATGGCAAATTAGATTGCCAGCTTATTAAATTGTGTTAATGAGTTTGTGTGCGTAGGCGAAAATTGATATTGGTTGTGAGAACAATACAAAGGGATGTTTAATATATATATATATATATATATATATATATATATATGTACAATAAAATATCAATATATATATATATATATAGATAGATAGATAGATAGATATGTGTATATACATACATACATATATATATATATACACACACACACACACACACACACACACACACACGCAAACACACACACACAAACACACACACACACACACACACACACACACACACACACACACACACACACACACACACACACACACACATATATATATATATATATATATATATATATATATATATATATATGTATATATATAGATAGATAGATAGATATTATACACACACACATGTATATATATATATATATATATATATATATATATATATATATATATATATATATATATGTATATATATGAATACACACACACACACACATATATATATATATATATATATATATATATATATATATATATATATATGTAATTATATATGTAATATATATATATGTATATATATATATATATATATATATATATATATATATATATATATATATATATATGTGTGTGTGTGTGTGTGTGTGTGTGTGTGTGTGTGTGTGTGTGTGTGTGAATGTGTGTGTGTATATATACATATATATATATATATATATATATATATATATATATATATATATATATATATATATATATATATATGCGTGTGTGTGTGTGTATGTGTGTGTGTGTGTGTGTGTGTGTATATATATATATTTATATATATATATTATAATCACTTTTTCATTATCACTCTTATTATCCATAATCATCACCCTCATTGTTTCTACATATAATAAGGAAAAAAATCTTACATCATTAATATAGTCTCAGATATAAATGAAAAAAAAGGAAAAAAAAAAAACAGCAGAACATAGGTCTATATAATTTATTTTTTTCTTAAGGCAACTCCTCTCGTGTAGGCCTGGGGATCAGATGGGCGAAAGGACATATCAATCAACGGGATTCTCGGCCTTATTGTGCTGGTTAGTGGCTGATTAAGGGGGTTTCATATTTAAAGGTTATTGCCTATACCACGTGTCCCAGATTTTTATTATTATCTTTTTTTTTTGTGTAAGAACGAGGATAGAAAGGGAAAGGGAAAATAAGGTGGAGAAGTAGTGGAAGAGGGGGAGAGGGTAGGGGAAAAGAGGGGAAGGGACAGAGGGAAAGGAAAAGAGGGGGAGGGGTGAGGGGGGAAGGGACAGAGGAAAAGAAAAAGAGGGGGAGGGGGGAGGGGAAAAGAGGGGAAGGGACAGAGGAAAAGAAAAAGAGGGGGAGGGGGGTAGAGGAAATGAGTGGAAGAGGGGAAGGGACGATAGGAAGAAAGGGGAAGAAGAAAGGTAGAAGAGAGTGAGGCTGAGAAGAGCCTGAAAGTTTTATCTAAAATCTACCAAAGGCTGAATTTTTGATAAAGGTATATTCGTGATAAGGTGTTATCATCATAAGCAAATATGTCTACATGTTTTCGTTATCATCACCATAATTCTCCATAATGCTTCGTATTTTTTTCTATCTGCTGTCTCTACTGTTCGCGTCTTTCTCTCTCCCTCTCTCATCTTTCTCTTTCTTTCTCTCAAAGTTTCTCTCTCCTATATCCTTCTTAATCAGTCCTTCTCTCTCTCTCTCTCTCTCTTCTCTTATCTTCCGCTCTTTCTCTCTCCCTCTCCCATTTTTCTCTTTCTTTCTCTCAAAGTTTCTCTCTCGTACATCATTCTTAATCAGTCCTCTCTCTCTCTCTCTCTCTCTCTCTCTCTCTCTCTCTCTCTCTCTCTCTCTCTCTCTCTCTCTCTCTCTCTCTCTCTCTCTCTCTCTCTCTCTCTCTCTCTCTCTCTCTCTCTCTCTCTCTCTCTCTCTCTCCCCCCCCTCTCTCTCTCTGTCTTCTCCTATCTCTACTCTCCCCCTGTTTCTGTCTCCCTCTCCCTCTTTTACTTTCTTTTCAAGTTTCTCCCTTCTACGTTATTCTCAACCAGTCCCTCTCTCTTCTCAATTTTTTTCTCAATTTATTTGTATTTCTCTATTCCTTGCTATCTTTATTACAGTCTGTTTATCATCTTCCCTATGAACTGCAATGATTTATTATCATTTCATTTTGTCGATAGTCATCTGTCATCACTAACCTGTCAATCTGTCAATTTCCATCATCGACCTGTCAACCTGTCAACTATCATCACCAACTCATCAACCATCTGTCAGACATCACCCACCTGTCAATCACACATAAGAAATATAATCATTTTCTTTATCATTATCCCCTGTTGTTACAAATTATTGCTATTGTTTTTTTTCTTTTTTTTATCTCTCGTTCTTACAAATTATCATTATTATTATTTATTATTACGTCTTTCAATCCTTCCATATCTACTGTTGTTAGAAATCATTAATATTTTTTCTCTTTTTTCTTTTTTATTATGATGTCTTCAATCCTTCCATATCTCCTAATGTTACAAATTATTATTATTATTATTATTATTATTATTATCATTATCATTATCATTAATATTATTATTATTTTTACTATTCTTTTATTATTATTATTATTATTATTATCATTACTATTATTAATTTTACTATTACTATTATTATTATTATTATTATCATTATCATTATCATTATTATCATCATCATCATCATCATTATTACTATTACTATTATTATCATCATTAACGACCCCTTCAATTCTCCCAACATAAAACCAACATTTCTACAAGGTCACCGTCCCATGTTGATTAAGACTGCAACTTGGCCACTTCTTTATCCTATTCTCCTTCTGTTCCATCATCATCATTAGTGTCTCAATACCTCCTTGAAGACGCACATGCTACAGTAAGTATAAGAATAATTAGATACATCGATACAGTGCACCCTTTCACGTGGTTGAGGCCCCGGTGGCCGTGGGAGAAGGAGTTATGGGAGTGTTGTTAGGGAGGGAGATTTTTTTTTTGGGGGGGGGAGGGAGGGGGGCGGTGCTTTTTTTTTTTTTTTTTTTTTTTTTTTTTTTTGCTTGCTTGTCTTTCTTCCTTTCTTCTCCCTTGCTGTCTATTTGTGTCTTTTTTTTCTTTTTTTTTTTGCTTGCTTGCTTGTCATTCTTTCTTCTCTCTTGCTGTCTATGTGTGTCTTTTTTTTGGTGGTGTTTTTCTTATGTGAGTATTATTAAGTCGGTGAAAAAAGTTTTTTTTTTTTTTGTTTGGTTTTCGTTTCTTTCTTTTCTCTTGCTGTCTATTTATCTTTTTTTTTGGTGTTGTTTTTCATATTTTTTGTCTGTTTATTCGTGTGTCAGTCAGTCAGTCTGTCGGTCAGTCAGTCAGTCAGTCAGTCAATCAGTCAGTCGGTCAGTCAGTCAATCAGTCAGTCAGTCAGTCAGTCAGTCAGTCAGTCAATCAGTCAGTCAGTCAATCAGAAATAGGGGAAGAGTAGAGATAAGAGAAAAGTCAGTCAGTCAGTCAATCAGTCAATCAGTCAGTCGGTCAGTCAATCAGTCAATCAGAAATAGGGGAAGAGTGGAGATAAGAGAAAAGTCAGTCAGTCAGTCAATCAGTTAATCAATCAGTCAGTCAGTCGGTCAGTCAGTCAGTCAATCAGTCAGAAATAGGGGAAGAGTAGAGATAAGAGAAAAGTCACTCAGTCAGTCAATCAGTTAATAAGTCGGTCAGTCAGTCAATCAGAAATAGGGGAAGAGTAGAGATAAGAGAAAAGTCACAGTCAAAGTCACTCAGTCAGTCAGTCACTCAGTCTCTCTCTCTCTCTCTCTCTCGTGCTCTTTTGTTTTTCGATGAGAATCCCGCCGACACGTGGCATCATTAGCAAGGTCATTCATCTGTTTATTATTCATTCATCTCCCGTCGAGGATCTAACGCCACTTGGCAGGTCCTTGACTCATTCAATTCTGTTATTCATAAGTCTATCCTCCCCCCCTTGCTACCTCTAGGTCCCCCCCCCCCCTAGTTATAGTCTCCCATACCCCCCCCCCCCCTTCATTCTTCCAGTTCTATCCGCTTTCATGAACATTTTTTGTTCGCTCTGACAATGAGTGGCCATTTATTCATGAACGATTCTGCGTACCTTGAGATATCAATTAATTTTCAAAAGGTAATTATCAACTGCTACTGTGTTTGCCGCTTCAATGGCCATATCGACTGTTCTGCGGCATATGATGTCTCTTTCAAAATTAGGGAGTGGAATATTCTTAGTTTGATTACAGGAATGGAAAATCTGGCAACTTACCCCCGGCCTTTGGAAAATTCTGATTCGATTTTTTGAGAGAAAATGTAAAAAAAAAATAAGTGTAATAGGAATAAGAATTTTGAATTATGATTTTTTGGAATGTTTAGCATGTGTGTCAGTTAAGACAAGTATCAAATGTCAGTTAATTAAAATATAAAAGGAGTAAACAAAGAAAGAAAAAGAGAGATGTGGCGAATCGAAATTACCCGGAGTCTTGTATGAGTTACCAGTTTGTTTATTTCCCCCCGGAGTCCTGTATGAGTTGCCAGTTTGTTTAATTTTCCCCGGAATCCTGTATGAGTTGCCAGTTTGTTTATTTTTCCCCGGAGTCCTGCATGTTGCCAGTTTGTTTATTTTTCCCCATAGTCCTGTATGAGTTGCCAGTTTGTTTATTCCCCCCTCCCCCCCCCCCCCGGAGTCCTGTATGAGTTGCCAGTTTGTTTATTTTCCCCCGGAGTCCTGCATGAGTTGCCAATTTATTTATATTTCCCCAGATTCTGCATGAGTTGCCAGTTTGTTTATTTTTCCCTAGAGTCCTGTATGAGTTGCCAGTTTGTTTATTTTCCCCCGGAGTCCTATATGAGTTGCCAGTTTGTTTATTTTCCCCCGGAGTCCTGCATGAGTTGCCAGTTTGTTTATTTTCCCCCGGAGTCCTGCATGAGTTGCCAGTTTGTTTATTTTTCCCCG
Source organism: Penaeus vannamei (assembly GCF_042767895.1). Classification (NCBI taxonomy): domain Eukaryota; kingdom Metazoa; phylum Arthropoda; class Malacostraca; order Decapoda; family Penaeidae; genus Penaeus; species Penaeus vannamei. The sequence goes on along the minus strand of NC_091582.1, from coordinate 19,348,402 downwards.
TAGTCCTGTATGAGTTGCCAGTATGTTTATTTTCCCCCGGAATCCTGCATGAGTTGCCAGTTTGTTTATTCCCCACCCACTCAGAAATCATACGCACAATAATCATTTGTTTCAAAACCCAATTTATACCAGTTACTCCTAATCCTTGTAACACCTTACCCTCCTTACTATACACAGCCTCATTATCCACACCAGTTAGAAAACGACACCAGTGATTTTAGACTCTCGAAGAAGGTATAGCGAAGTGTAGGCTTATAAAACGAGACCATTGATTTCAGCCTCTTCAAGAACGTATAGCGAAGTATAGGCCTATAAAACGAGACCATTGATTTTAGACTCTTCAAGAACGTATAGCGAAGTGTAGGCCTATAAAACGAGACCATTGATTTTAGCCTGTTCAAGATCGTACAGCGAAGTGTAGGCCTATCCACATTCCTCCCCCTTCTGCCTCTGAAAGCTAAATACCCCTTAACACTTACACAGGCATCCCTTGAGCCACTTCATTTTGTTAACTTAAGGACCTGGTTGGTGTCTCATTAGGCCCCGTTTTCTTTGTCACTGTTCACACCTCTTGTTCCTCGAGTGGCGGTGGAGGGGTGGGGGTGGGGTGGGGGGAGGGGGGAGGAGGGGGAGATGTTGGTATAGGGAGAAAGGGAGGAAAGGGAGAAGGGGGAAGGGGGAAGAGGGAGAGGGGAGGGGGGAAGGGATTATATAAGGAGAAGGGGAAGGGAGGAGGGAGAGATTGTATAGGGGAAGGGAAAGGAGAAATGAAAGGGAAAGTGGAAGAGATTGCATAAGAGGGATGGGGGGGGGGGGTGACGGAAGGAAAATATGGGAAAAAAGATAAAAAGGGAATAAAGAAAGGGAAGGGAAAGAAAAGAGGAAAGAAGTTGCATCGGTCGAAGGGAAACAGGAAGAGAAGGGGGAAAGATTCCATAGGAAGAAGAGGAGGGGAAAAAGAAGAAAAGAAAGAAAAAAAATAAAAAAATAAAAAATAAGCGAACGGAAAACAAACGCAAAAAAAAAAAAAAAAATAAAGAAACCGCACAAGGAGAAAGAGAGAGAGAAAGAGAAAGAAAGGAAAAAGAAAATAAGACAAAAGGAGACAGGATAAAGGCATAGAGAAAATCCTCCAATATACCCCTCACTGCCTCTCCTCTCTGAAACACCTCTTCATGTCGCGTTAATATGCTAATTATTTTTGTTTTAATTGTTTTCCTTTCACCTTTTGTTCTCTAACTTCTCCAGTATGCTCATTGTGGCTAATTCAGTTTAATGATAATGGTGATGATGATTATGATGATGATAATGATAATGGTATTGATAGTAATGATGATAATGATGATGACATTAGTAATGATAATGATAATAATGTAAATAATAACAATAGTGGTAATAATGATAGAATTAATAATTATGACATTGCTACTACTGCTACTACTAATGATGATAATAATGATGATAACAATAATAACAATGATGATAATAATGATAATAATGATAGTAGTAGTAGTAGTAGTAGTAATAGTAATAGTAAAAATAATAATGATTAGAAATAATAAAAAAATTAATATCTGTGATTATGATAACAATAATGATAATAACAATAACAACAGCAGCATTAAAGACAAAAGTGGTGGTAATAAAAATGACAATAACATTAATAAGAATAATAACAGTAATAAATATAATGTAAATGATGATAATAATGATAGTGATGCTGATAATAGAAACGAATAAAGATAATTAAAAACGTAAATAAGGAAAAAGAAAATAATAAATGCGACGATAACGATATCTAAAGCAAAAACAATAATGATAATGACAATAATTTCCATAGTGACAGCGAT
>NC_091582.1:19330984-19333484 GCF_042767895.1 Penaeus vannamei | reverse complement strand
ATTGTTATCATCATCATCATCATCATCATCACTAATTTTATTTATTATTATTATTATGATTATTATCATCGTAATTTTCATTACTATCATCATCATTATTACTATAATCAGTATCATTGTCATCATTATCATTATTATCATTCATTATTGCTATAGTTATCATTATCATTATTATTGTTGTTATTATTTATATTGTTATTACTATTATCATTGTTATTATTATCATTATTATCATTGTCATTGGTATAATTATTGCAGTTATCATCATCATTATTATTACTTCGATTATTATTATTTTGATAAGGATAATAACATTGATGATAATAAGAACAGCAACAACAAGAACAACAATAAGGATTATGATGATAAGGATAATTATGATAAAATTATAATAATGATAATGGTAATAAAGATGATAATGATAATGATAATGATAACAATAATATAGCAATGATAGCAAGAGGAACAGCAATAGTAATGGTAATGACAATGATGATGGTAATAATTATAATGATGACAATGATGGAAATAATGACAAAATGGTGATAATAATGATAATATGATAGTGATAATAGAAAGGAGAAAAATTATACAGACAATAATCATAATGATGATGAAAACAAGGATGGTAGCAGTCATGAAGATGGTAATGATAGAAATGAGAATGACACAACATCCGTAAGTAATAATGATAATGATAAAAATGATAATAATAAAGCTAATAACATCAATAACGATAATAACAACATCAGCAATAATGATGATAAATGTAATAACAATAATAATGACAATAATAATAATGTAAACAATGATAATAATAGATATGATTATAATAAGGATGATGATCATCATTATTGTTGTCGTTATCATTATAATCATCATTTTTATTGCTAATAGCGTTGTTATGATCAACATCATTGTTTTCATCATCATTATTGTGCATTTCCGTTATCATTATCCTTGTAATCATTATTATCACTGTTATAATTCCTCACAAATATCAACATTATTATCAATCTGACCTTTCTCGTTGCAAATTTTTCCATCATCATAAATATCGTTATCATTTTCATGATTTTTATTTCATTTTTTTTCGAACTATTATTACTGCAAATTTCTATTGTGCGCTGATTTTTATACCACTATTCCTATTCATATACAGAGCCCATATCTTTGTTGTGGTTGCAATAATTGTGTAAAATATAATCCTGTTGCAATGATGGCCGGGAATGCAGTTGAATCGAAGCATAAAAGAGACGGTAGTGGTAGTCATATCCTAAATATTTCAGCATTTTATAACTATTACTATACCGCGTTGGCATACTGATAAACGTTTATATTATTGTTATAATGCGCGATTCAATATTATGGCCTCTTTCTTTTTTTATTTCTTTTTTACTTTCTCTCTCGTTTTTATTTTCTTTTCTCTTTTTCTCTCTCTTTCTCTTTCTCACTCTCTCTCTCTCTCTTTCTTTCTTTCTTTCTTTCTCTCTTTCTCACAGTCTCTCTCTTTCTTTCTTCCTTTCTGTCTGTCTGTCTGTCTGTCTGTCTGTCTATCTCCCTCTCTCTCTCTCTTTCTTTCTCTCTCTCTCTCTCTCTCTCTCTCTCTCTCTCTCTCTCTCTCTCTCTCTCTCTCTCTGTCTCTCTCTCTCTCTCTATATATATATATATATATATATATATATATATATATATATATATATATATATATATATATATATATATATATATATATATATATATATATATATATATATATATATATATATATATTTCTCTCTCCCTCTCTCCCTCCCTCTCTCTCTGGATAGATACATAGGTAGATAAACAAACACAATAAATAAACATATAAAAATATTGATGGGTAGACGCAAATGGATCAACAGATACAGATAAACTAACAGAAGGACTAATGAATATGTCGAATCACAAAATTATCGAATGCCAGATATAGATAAATACTCAGTTTATTTTGTTCATCATCATGTTTAGTTTTGACATGAAATTTGTCAACGTCACGTGACTGTCATTCGAAATAATGCGCTTTTTGTGATTGGACAATTACTATTATTATCATTATTATCATTATTACTGTTACTATAATATATATCATTATTGTTATAAGTATTATTGTTGTTTACGTATTGTTGATTACCATTATTATCATTATTGTTATTAATCATTATCATTATTATCATTATGATTATAATTGTTATTATCATTATCATTACTATTATCATTATGATCTTCATTGTTATTACTTTTATTGTTATTGTTATTATCATTACTATCATTGTTGTCATCACCATTGTCATCATCATCATCATTATTATCATTATCATAACCATCGCCATTGTCATTATCATCATTATTATTATTATCATCATTAATATTTTCATCACTATCATTATCATTGTTATTATTGTTATCATTTGTCATTACTATGATCATAATAATAATAATAATGATAATAATAATAATTATTATTATCATTATCATT
>NC_091582.1:19275984-19280984 GCF_042767895.1 Penaeus vannamei | reverse complement strand
ATCATCATCATCATCATCATCATCATCATCATCATAAAATAGTAATAATGATAATAATAATAATAATAATGATAATGAATAAGATGATAATAATAATAATGATAATAATAATAATACACACACACATACACACACACACACACACACACACACACACACACACATATATATATATATATATATATATATATATATATATATATATATATATATATATATATATATATATATATATATATATATATATATATATATATATATATATATATACATATATATACCACGACTATCATATTAAGTATGCAAACGCTACACATCTTTTCGAAACCGAACACCGCGCCCTATCAGAATTCAATGCAATTTGATATCAGCTCCTTATAACAGACGAATATTTACTTCCTGATGATAACGAACAGGGTATAAGATGGGACACGTGATACACCCTATCGTGTTTCACTGGCGCTGCTACTTTTATCCCGAAGAGAGCAATAATATAGTGATGGGATTACAGGATAAGGGCGGTGGTGGCGGTGGTGGATGTGGTGGTGGTGGATGTGGTGGTGGCGGTGGTGGCATTGGTGATAGCGGTGGTGGTGGCGGTGGTGGTGGTGGCGGTGGTGGTGGTGGATGTGGTGGTGGTGGTGGTGGTGGTGGTGGTGGCATTGGTGATAGCGGTGGTGGTGGCGGTGGTGGTGGTGGATGTGGTGGTGGTGGTGGTGGCATTGGTGATAGCGGTGGTGGTGGCGGTGGTGGTGGTGGATGTGGTGGTGGTGGTGGTGGTGGTGGTGGTGGATCATGGTGGTGGTGGTGGATGTGGTGGTGGTGGATGTGGTGGTGGCGGTGGTGGCATTGGTGATAGCGGTGGTGGTGGCGGTGGTGGTGGTGGCGGTGGTGGTGGTGGATGTGGTGGTGGTGGTGGTATTGGTATTGGTGGCATTGGTGATAGCGGTGGTGGTGGCGGTGGTGGTGGTGGATGTGGTGGTGGTGGCGGTGGTGGTGGTGGTGGATGTGGTGGTGGCGGTGGCATTGGTGGTGGCGGTGGTGGTGGTGGTGGTGTTGGTATTGGCGGTGGTGGATGTGGTGGCGGTGGTGGTGGTGGTGGCGGTGGCATTGGTGATAGCGGTGGTGGTGGCGGTGGTGGTGGTGGATGTGGTGGTGGTGGTGGTGGTGGTGGCATTGGTGATAGCGGTGGTGGTGGCGGTGGTGGTGGATGTGGTGGTGGTGGTGGTGGTGGTGGTGGTGGATGTGGTGGTGGTGGTGGACGGGGTGGTGGTGGTGGCGGTGGTGGTGGTGGTGGCGGTGGTGGTGGTGGATGTGGTGATGGTGGATGTGGTGGTGGCGGTGGTGGCGTTGGTGATGCTTGGTGGTGGTGGCGGTGGTGGTGGTGGATGTGATGGTGGTGGATGAGGTGGTGGTGCTGGTGGTGGATGTGGTGGTAGTGGTGGATATGGTGGTGGTGCTGGTGGTGGTGGTGGTAGTGGCGGTGGTGGCGGTGGTGGTGGTGGCGGGTGGCGCTGGTGGTGGCGGTGGTGGCGGTGGTGTAGTGGCGGTGTGGTGGCGGTGGTGGTGGTGGCGAGGGTGGCGGTGGTGGCGGTGTAGGTGGTGGCGGTGGTGGTGGCGGTGGTGGTGGTGGTGGTGGCGGTGGTGGCGGTGGTGACGGTGGCGGTGGCGGTGGTGACGGTGGCGGTGGTGACGGTGGCGGTGGCGGTGGTGGCGGCGGCGGTGGTGGCGGTGGCGGTGGTGGTGGCGGTGATGGATGTGGTGGCGGCGGTGGTGGCGGTGGCGGTGGTGGTGGTGGCGGTGGTGGCGGTGTGGTGGCGGTGGTGGCGGTGTGGTGGCGGTGGCGGTGGTGGCGGTGGCGCTGGTGGTGGCGGTGGTGGCGGTGGTGGTGGCGGTGGATGTGGTGGTAGGTGGTGGTGGTGGATGTGGTGGTGACGGTGGTGGCGGTGGTGGCGGGAGCTGGAGTAATGGTAGTTGTTGGGGGTAATTGGAGTAGTGGTGGTGGTAGGTCGTTGCAGGGATGGGGAGGTGGGGTTGGAGTGTGTTTAATGGTAGTAATGGTGGTTTTGATAGTAGCAGTAAGTTGGTAGTGGTTGTAGTAGTTGTAATGGTGGGGGTTAGTGAGAGAGAGAGAGAGAGAGAGAGAGAGAGAGAGAGAGAGAGAGAGAGAGAGAGAGAGAGAGAGAGAGAGAGAGAGAGAGAGAGAGAGAAAAGAGAGAGAGAGAGAGAGAGAGAGAGAGAGAGAGACTTAGATAGATACCAGTATAGAACAGTAGCAGTAGAGAGAGAGAGTAGTAAGAGAGAGTAGTAGAGAGAGAGAGAGAGAGAGAGAATAGAAATGATAGAAGTAATAGCAACAGTAGTTACCAGTAAACAGTAGCAGTAGTGTTGGTGGTGGTAGTACTAATAGCACATATACGTAGTAGAGATCACAGCCAATAGTTCTAGAGTACAAATGAATGGTAATACTCTCTCTCTCTCTCTCTCTCTCTCTCTCTCTCTCTCTCTCTCTCTCTCTCTCTCTCTCTCTCTCTCTCTCGCTCTCTCTCTCTCTCTCTCTCTCTCTCTCTCTCTCTCTCTCTCTCTCTCTCTCTCTCTCTTTCTTTCTCTTTCTCTTTCTCTGTTTAGTAAGAGGAGGAATAAAAGGAATTTTAATTATCACTTCCCCAGAACTCGTAACGACAGGAGTGGAAAAAATATGAAAATGGAATGACAATTCAGATAATCTATTTCTAAATTAACCATCATTAAAGCTAATAATGTTAATGCTGAAAGAGAAATTGCTTCTCGTCTTGACAAACATATTTCTTACGACATGGGAAACTATCTAAGTCTTTCTATGATGCTTTCTCATATTATCTTTTCAAATAGACTTCATCTGTAAAAGGAAATTACCTTTCAAAACGCCCTTACGATTTTTTTCCTATATATCTTTGGTCTTTTTTCAATAGAAAGCTAAAGTAATCATAATTTTTCTTCTTGTGTTATTTCATCAAACGACCTTCGATTCTATAAATAATCGGGACAATATATCAACTCTCAAGGCTTAATTCAGATTTTTTTACTATTTTTTCTTTTTGTTTCATACGTATTCCTTTATTGTGTTTCCGTAATTTGATTCTTAACTTTCTTTCGCTGATATATTTTTTTCTTTCGTCAATTTTGAGTGTTTTCAATTGGCAAAACCAACAGCCTTGTACTCTGAAAATATATTTTTCATAATTTTCCACGTTTGAGCAATTTCTTCAATCTGATATTAAGTTACCATGTCGACCCAGGTGTTTGTTTTTTTTATTCGTTTATGCAAAAAAGTGAAAAGAAAAAAGAAAAAAGGAAAAAAACACTTATGAATTTCTCAAAACACATAAAGATGTAGAACAGAGTGTACTTTGAATAACATTGAACAAATTCATTGAGTTATTTTCTCTCTCCCTCCCCCTTCTCTCTTCATCTATCTCTTTCTTTTTCTCTTTTACTCTCTCTCTTTTCCTCCCTCCTCCCCCCCCCCTCTTTCTCCTTCCCTTTCTCTCCCTCTCATCCTCCTTCCTCCCCTCTCTCTCCCTCCCTTCCTCCCTCTCCCTCCCCTTCATTCCTTTCCTTTGTCTCCTTCCTTTCTTCCTCTCCCTCCCTTTCCTTTCTCTCCCTTCCTCCCTCTCCCTCCTTTCATCTCTCTCTTCTTTCTTCCATCCTTCTCCACCTCTCCTTCCTTCTCGATTACTCCATGTCCTCCTTCGCATCGTTGACTCCGACTCTTTTCCTTCCAAAAGCGAAGCTAAAGAGAGAGAGAGAGAGAGAGAGAGAGAGAGAGAGAGAGAGAGAGAGAGAGAGAGAGAGAGAGAGAGAGAGAGAGAGAGAGAGATGAGGAGAGAGAGAGAGAGAGGGGGGGAGGCGAGAGAGAGAGAGAGAGATACAGAAAGAGAGAGAGAGATGAGAGGGGGGGAGGCGAGAGAGAGAGAGAGAGAGAGAGAGAGAGAGAGAGAGAGAGAGAGAGAGAGAAAGAGAGAGAGATAAGAAAGAGAGAGAGAGAGAGAGAAAGAGAAAGAGAAAGGGAGATAAAGAAAGACCGAGAGAAAGAGAAAGAGAGAGATAGGGACAGACAGACAGAGAGAGAGAGAGAAACAAAGAACCGGGAATCTAATAACACAGAACCTGAGAGCTACCATCGTTTCCACTTTGCTAAACCCGGTGTTCACTCGTCGCGTAGGGGGGGGGGGGGAGTTCTTTACATCACGCGCGGTCTCGCTGTGTCACGCTGGATCTCGGTGAGTCTCGGTGGATCTCGTTGGATCTCGGTGGGTCTCGGTGGATCTCGTTGGGTCTCAGTGGATCTCGTTGGGTCTCGGTGGGTCTCGGTGAGTCTCGGTGGATCTCGATGGGTCTCGGTGGATCTCGGTTGGTCTCGTTAGGTCTCGGTGGATCTCGTTGGATCTCGCTAGGTCTCGCTGGATCACGCTGGGTCTCGCTATATCTCGCTGTTTCTCGCTATGTCATCCTGGTTCTCGCTACATGACGCTGGATCTCGCTATATCTCGCTGGGTCTCGCTTTACCTCGCTACTTCACGCCGGACCTCGCAACGTCACGCCGGATCTCGCTACATCGCGTTGAATCTCGCTATATTTCGCTAGATCTCGCTCCATAACGCTGAATCTCGCTATATTTCGCTAGATCTCGCTCCATAACGCTGAATCTCGCTACATCGCGTTGAATCTCGCTATATTTCGCTAGATCTCGCTCCATAACGCTGAATCTCGCTACATCGCGTTGAATCTCGCTATATTTCGCTAGATCTCGCTCCATAACGCTGAATCTCGCTATATTTCGCTAGATCTCGCTCCATAACGCTGAATCTCGCTACATCGCGTTGAATCTCGCTATATTTCGCTAGATCTCGCTCCATAACGCTGAATCTCGCTATATTTCGCTAGATCTCGCTCCATAACGCTGAATCTCGCTATATTTCGCTAGATCTCGCTCCATAACGCTGAATCTCGCTATTTTC
>NC_091582.1:19269131-19271631 GCF_042767895.1 Penaeus vannamei | reverse complement strand
CCGTATTGTTATGAACTTTGGTGTTGTTCTCTGCCTGTTGTTCTCCATTTCAGTTGATAACAGTTCTTAGAAATAACTATGGCTTGTATGGCTGTAAGGGATATTTCAACCGTGTTCAAGATAATTTTAATTATTGTTGATGTTGTTGATGTCGTCGTTGTTTTTGTTGTCGTTGTTGTTGTTGTTGTTGTTGTTGTTGTTGTTGTCGTTGTTGTTGTTGTTGTTGTTGTTGTTGTTGTTGTTGTCGTTGTCGTTGTTGTTGTTGTTGTTGTTGTTGTTGTTATCATCATTATTGTTATTGTTATTTTTGATAAGTTTATCGGGTGATATCAGCTATTGCTGTTGTTGGTGCAATCATTTATGTGATTCTGTTTTTGTTAATATTATTATCACTGTTATTATCGATATAATTATTATTATCATTATTTAAGATATAATTCCTAGTATCAGTATCAATCCTATTATATTATTTTCAGTTTTATTATCATTGTCACTCTATCAATTTAATCTAATTTTCTTCTGTATTTCACTCGTAGAATAAAACAAATTTTCATTGATGCCTTATCGTCTTTCGCTTTTTATCCACTCTTCTCCATCCACCCTCTTTATTCATTTTCTTTCATGATTTCCCCTTCATCAAAGTCATCCCACGAACAGAGAAGTTCAAGCAACTTCTCTCTCCCCTCCTTCCCCTCACCCCTCACCCACCCTTCTCCCTTCCCCCCGTCCCTCCCACCCCCTCCAATAGCTGAGGTCACCCATGTCCCCTCCCTCTCCCCTCCTTCTCCCCCTTCCCCCACCACCCTCCCCCATCCCCCCACCCCTCCCCTCCCTCCTCTGTAGCAGCTGAAGTCACCTGTGTCCCTCTCCTTTCTCGTGTTTCCCCCCTCCTACTCCCCTCACTCCCCCTCACCCTTCCCCCACCCCCTCCCCCACCTCCCTCACCCCTCACCCTCACCCTTCTCCTCCCTTCCCCTCCCCCCTCCCCCCTCTCTAGCAGCTGAAGTCACCCGTGCTTCCTCTCCCTCTCCCCTCACCCCCACCCCCTCCTTCCTCTCCTCTCCTTCTCACCCTTCCCACACCCCTCACCCCCTCCCCCTTCCCTAACCCCCCCCTCTCCCCCTCTCTAGCAGCTGAGGTCACCCGCGTCCCTCCCCTCCTCCTCCTTCTCCCCTTCCCCATCCCTCACCCCTCCTCCTCACCCCCTCACCCCTCCCCTTCCCCTCACCCCTCCCTCTAGCAGCTGAGGTCACCCGTGTCCCCTCTCTCCCCTCACCCCCCCACTCTTTCCCCCTCTTCCCCCTTCCCTCACCCGCTCCCTCCCCCTTCTTTAGCAGCTGAAGTCACCCGTGTCCCTCTCCTTCTCATGCGTTTCCCCCCTCCCCACTCCCCTCACTCCTCACCCTTCCCCTCAGCCACCTCCTCCTCCTCTCTCTAGCAGCTGAAGTCACACGTGTCCCCCTCTCCTTCTCGCGCTTCCTCTCCTCCCCCTTCCCCCTTCCCCTCACCCCCTCCCACCCCTCTTCTCTAGTGAGCTGAGGCCACCCGTGTCCATCCCTCTCCCTCCTCCCTCCGCCTCCCCTCTCCTTCTCCCCCTTCCTCTAGCAGCTGAGGTGTCACCCGTGTCCCCTCTCTCTCCCTTCTCGCGTTTCCCCCTTCCCCCTTCCCCCTGCCCCTCCCCTCCCTCCCCCTCCTTCTCCCCCCTTCACCCTTCCCCTCACCTCTTCCCCTTCCTCACCCACCCCCTTCACCCTCACCCTCTCCTCACACTCCTCTCCTAGCAGCTGAAGTCGTACCCGTGTCCCCCCTTTCTCCTCACCTCCCCTCCCCCCTTCCCCTCACCCATCCCCTCCCCCACCTCCCTCCTCCCTCTCTCTAGCAGCTGGAGGTCACCCTGTGTCCCCCCTCTCTCCTCCTTCTCAGTGTTTCCCCTTCCCCCCTTCCCCTCCCCCTCCTCCCTCCCCCTCCTTCTCCCCTTCACCCTTCCCCCTCACCTCTCTTTCCCCTTCCCCTCACCCCCTCCTCACCCCTCTCTAGCAGCTGAAGTCACCCGTGTTCCCTCTCTCCTCACCCCTCCCCTCTTCCCCTCACCCATCCCCCCTCCCCCCACCCCTCCCCTCTCTAGCAGCTGAGGTCGCCTGCAACCCCCCTCTCTCTCCTTCCTTCGCGTTTCCCCTTCCCTTCCCCTCCCCTCCCCTCCCACTCCTAATTCTTCCCCTTCACCCTTCCCCTCACCTCCTTCCCCTTCCCCTCACCCCCTCCCACCCCTTCTTTCTCTAGCAGCTGAGTACCACCCATGTCCCTCCTCTCCCTCCCTTCTCCCCCCTTCCCCCTTTCCCCTTCCCCTCACCCCCCTCCCACCCCTCTCTAGCAGCTGAGGTCACCCGTGTCCCCCTCTCTCTCTCCTCCTTCTCGCGGTTTCCCCCTTTGTCCTTTCCCCTCCCTCATCCTCATCCCTCCTTCTTCCCCTCACCCCTCACACTTCCCCCTCACCCCTCCC
>NC_091582.1:19251631-19256631 GCF_042767895.1 Penaeus vannamei | reverse complement strand
CAATCCAGGCGCGCGCCACTGTCGATCATCGCCAGCCAATCTGTGGCGGCGCTGGCGCTCATCATCATCGCCAGCGCCAAAGACCGAGTGGTACGCCGCGATCGTCACGTCATCATCATCGCCAGCCAATCAGCGTCGCTTCCAGCAGGATCTGTTCAAATCCTTCTTACCCCGACGTAAATACGAGGCAGAACGGTTCCGCCTAATCCTGGAATCATGTCAGGCGTCCTGTTGTTACGTCGACGCTTTCTGGCGAAGTGGGCGCAACCAGGAAAAGTCTAAGGTAAAAAGGGAGAGGAAACTTTCCAGAGATTGACCTTCGTTAAATACGCGTTGGTACCTAATGGGGGGAGGCAAAGCCTGGAGTTCGGTAGTCCATGTCCGTCATCGAGAGTGTGAACGAAACCTCGAGCTGTTTTGATCTGGATTTCGCTTCGTTTCTTATCATTTCATTTGTTTGTTTGTTTGTTTTGTAGTATGTCTAATCCTTCTGGCAAACAATAGCTAATGCAGAGACAAATACACACTCCTTTATGACCGACTGAAAGCTTTAATCTCACATTTTTATAGTCTTGTTGCACAATAAGGATATGTAGTTCATTATTATTATTGTTATTATTGTTATCATTATTATTATTGTTATTATTATTATTATTATTATTATTATTATTATTATTATTACTTTTATTATTGTTATTATTATTATTATTATTATTATTATTATTATTATTATCATTACTTACTTATTCATTTTCTTTTTATAGAGCTATACGTATTCTTTTTCATTATTATACATCTCATTTCTTTACTGGCGTTACTTTATGTCTCTCAGATTACGTGTGATTAGGTTTTATATCTTGTTGATTTAAGCTTATGAATAAAACACTTAATTCGTCGCGTTATTTGAAGCTAAATTTTTCTCTATTTTTCACTTTCATTAAACTTTTATCAATATTTAACGGAAACCAAAGGAGAAATTTTCCGTAATAAGTACTAGTACATATGATACAAATATAATTGTCTCGACTAATTTTTTTTTTCTTTGAGTTTTGGGGGTTTCAATTATAAACATCATCAATGAGCAATAAGGTGAAAATGCCATTATCATAAAACACCGGACGAAGCTAAAACTGTAATCAAAATAACGTCAGATAATGAAAAAAAATGAAATCTCATTGATACGAAAATATTAAATCGTGCCTTTTGTTTTGTCTATCACTGAAGATCGTTTCACTGATCCGTAAAAAAAAAAAAAAATAGTTTAAGAACCGCTTAAAATTGAGGAAAAGTATATTTCATTGTATATCCATTCCTTCGTTATATATGGACGTAATAATACGAAGGTATATTCGTCCATAGCAGTTTTCAGACCAAATATCCGACGATATATATATTAAATATTTCGTTAATACAAGACTTCATCTATAACATGACTGTTATGTTCAGGTTAATGGAATAAGATCATGATAAAAGTGATTAACATGGACATATCGATTATTATTATTACTATTATTATTATTATCATTATTATAATTGCCATTATTGTTATCATTCACATTGTTATTATAATGACAATTATCACTATCGTTTATGTTATGGACGGAAGTTTGAATAAACAAAGCGTTGAATTATCTTATTTTCAGGAAATTGATTAGAGAACATCCAGAAGTTGTTAGAAAAATACGGAGGTATATGAATTTTATTTCATATTACTTTGTAATTTCTTTCCATGTAGCATTATCTTTCTTTACTTACTTTTCTCCGCTTCTTTCTTTTCTTTTCTTTCTTCTTCTCTTTCGAAAAGTCGGATGCAGTAAGAATTTCATTCCATATTACATCGTTTTATCTTTCCATATATCTTCATTCTTCTTTCCTCCGTTTTTTTCTTTCCTTTCCTTCTTGTCTTCCTATTTTCTTTCCTTCCTTCTTCTCTTTCTATTTTCTTTCTTTCCTTCTTCTCTTCCTATTTTCTTTCCTTCCTTCTCTTCCTATTTTCTTTCCTTTCCTTCTTCTCTTCCTATTCTCTTTCCATATATCCTCATCATTCTTTCCTCCTATTAGCCCTTCCTCTTTCTCTTCTTCTTCTCTTTCCATACATCTCCATCTTTCTTTCTTCCTCCTTCTTCTCTTCTTCTTCTCAAATTTTTCCCCTTTCTTCCTCCTTCTCCAATTTTCCCCTTTTCTTCCTCTTCCTCCTCCTCCTCTTCTTCTCCATTTTCCCCTTTCTTCCTCCTTCTTCTCTTCTTCTTCTCCAATTTTTCCCCTTTCTTCCTCCTCCTCCTTCTCCTCCTCCTCTTCTCCATCGCAATGCCGCATGCAAGACTATGCCACCATCTTGTCATAGAACAAATATAAATACGGACGGTATATGAATTTTATTTCATATTACTTTATATTTTCTTTCCATATAGCTTTATCTTTCTTTCCTCCGCTTCTTTCTTTTCTTCTCTTTCTTCTTCTCTTTCGCAAAATCCTCATCTTTCTTTCCTCCAATTTTTCCCCTTTCCTCCTCCTCCTTCTCCTCCTCTTCTGAAATTTTCCCCCTTTCTTCCTCCTCTTCCTTCTCTTCTTCTTCTCCAATTTTTCCCCTTTCTTCCTCTTCCTCCTCCTTCTCTTCTTCTTCTCCAATTTTTCCTCCTCCTTCTCTTCTTCTTCTCCAATTATTCCCCTTTCTTCCTCCTTCTTCTCCAATTCCCCCCCTTTCTTCCTCCTCCTCCTTCTCCTCCTCTTCTTCTCCTTCGCCATGCCGGATGCAAGACTATGTCACCATCTTGTCATGGAACCAAAAGTTTCCCTTGCTACATTCCCCAGCCAATTATGTCAGCTGTCGAACTTCTCCAATGGAAAGTCTGTCTCTGATGTTGACATGACAAATTGATGAATGAGAGATGAGCCTGAATCAACGAGGTGAATGAGAGGCGGTTGCGTTGCGAATACTTAGGTATATACGTATGTACGATAGGTAGTAAAGGAGAAGGGTGAATGATATGTGAGTGTGTGTGTTTGTGTGTGTGTAGGTGTGTGTGTGTAGGTGTAGGTGTGTGTCTGTGTGTGTGTGTGTGTGTAGGTGTGTGTTTGTGTGTAGGTGTGTGTTTGTGTGTGTGTGTGTGTGTGTGTGTAGGTGTAGGTGTGTGGGTGTGTGTGTGTGTGTAGGTGGTGAAGTTTGTGTGTGTGTGTGTGTGTGTGTGTAGGTGTGTGTATAGGTGTGTGTATAGGTGTATGTATGTGTGTGTATGTGTGTGTGTGTAGGTGTGTGTATAGGTGTGTGTATAGGTGTGTGTGTGTGTGTGTATGTGTGTAGGTGTGTGTGTGTGTGTGTGTGTTTTGGCATGTTAAAATTCATTTCATTGTCGATTTTTCCTAATTCAAAACCTCCCAGAAGAAACTCAAAAGTATTGACCATTACTCCATTTCCTCTTTGGTTTTCTTTACTCATATAGAGAAGAATTATGAAACTAAATAACATAGAGAAAAAAAATGGTTTATATACAACGACGAACCGTGTGCCTGTTAATAAGATTAGATTAATAGGATATAAAACCTAATCACATGTAATCTGAGTGATATTAATACGCCAGTAATGATGCGAGTTGTATAAACTTACTGAAATCGGATACAGATAAGGTATTAAAAAAAAAAACTAGTAACATAAGCATCGGTGACGGTAATGAGTACTTGGCGTAAAGTATGGAAACATATACAATATTGAACTGCGTACTTTATAATACAGGATTCGTTTTTTTTTTTTTGTATTATAAAGTACGCAGCTAAGAATTGTGTTCCTTTTTTCCTTCTTCTTCTTCCTCTTGTTGTTGTTGTTGTTGTTGTTGTTGTTGTTGTTGCTGTTGTTGTTGTTGTTCTTCTTCTTCTTCTTTTCCTTTTTCTTTTTCGTCTTCTTCCCCTTCCTCCACCTCCACCTCCTCCTCCTCCTCTTCCTCCTCCTCCTCTTTCTCCTTTTTTTTAAGCCAAAAACCTTTTATGGGACACAAAGGATCATGAATTCGTTTATGTTTTAGCTATTTCGTTTACTGTTTACCAGGAAGATAAATAAACCTCGAGGTTTCGTTCACTCTCGATGAAGGACACGAACCGAACACGGCTTTCCTCCCCCCATTTTAAACGCGTATTTAACAAGGTAATCTCTTAGTTTCCTCTCCCTTTTTACCGTCGACTTTTCCTGTTGCACTTCGCCAAGCGTCGACGTAACAAGGGCCTGACATGATTGGATTAGGCGGTCGTTCTGCCTTATTTACGTCGGGAGTAGAGTTTGAATCTTCTGGAGCGACGCTGATTGGCTGGCGATGATGACGTGACGCGCGCTGATTGGCTGGCGATGATGACGTGACGCGCGCTGATTGGCTGGCGATTATGATGACGTTACGCACGCTGATTGGCTGGCGATGATGATGACGTCACGCGCGCTGATTGGCTGGCGATGATGATGACGTGACGCACGCTGATTGGCTGACGATGATGATGTCACGTAAGCTGATTGGCTGGCGATGATGATGACGTCACGCGTGCTAAGGGTCGTTTCTCGGAACAGAATTAATGAACAAACTGAGAATCTGATCTCTTGATATCGGAGGAGCATGAATTATTATCTTTTCTATTTAAATACATTTTTTTTTCTCTCTTTTTCACATCGCAGAGTTCATGCTAACATAAGGGAAAACGTATACACTTGAAGGGGTAACTTCGCAAAAAAAAAAAAAAAAAAAAACTAAAATGGTTGACATGTATCGAATAAAGACGCGATTCCAGCTAATCTCCGATCAGAACGCGTCATCTGCTCTCTATTACGCTGTCATTCAGTATCCTTTATACTTCCTTGTCACTGATCAGAACTCTCTAAATCCTCACTTGATCCTGCGTTTCAAAGTTTGCTTAGTTGATAAACGTGAAGCTTTTGAAGTTTATTATGTACTTGAGCCTCGTGACCTTGATATTAATCGCGATAGTACGTCCAGTTAAAAGAAGAAAATAGTGAGAGAGGGAGA
>NC_091582.1:19219131-19224131 GCF_042767895.1 Penaeus vannamei | reverse complement strand
TTCCATCGCTTGTTTGAAATTTGATCCTTTCGTAAACCTAAAGATAGATGCATAAGGAGACAAATAGATCAATGGAAATAAAATATTAGTTTATTCATGCCTACTGAACTGTTTTTTTATCTATTCTGTTCCATCGCTTGAAATTTGGTCCTTTCGTAAAATTAGATAGATAGATATGGAGAAAAAAAGAAAGAAGAAAATAAAATATTCGTTTATTCATGCCTATTGTTCTCTCATTTTTATCTATTTTGTTCTATCGCTTGTCTGAAATTTGATCCTTTCGTAAACCTAAAGATAGATACATAAGGAGACAAATAGATCAATGGAAATAAAATATTAGTTTATTCATGCCGATTGAACTTTTTTTTTATCTATTCTGTTCCATCGCTTGAAATTTGGTCCTTTCGTAAACCTAAAGATAGATAGATAAGGAGAGAGAAAGAAAGAAGAAAATAAAATATTCGTTTATTCATGCCTACTGAACTTTTCTTTATTTTTATTTGTTTGAAATTTGGTCCTTTCGAAAACCTAAAGAGAGATAGATAAGAAAGAAAGAAACAAGAAAATGGAATATTCGTTTATTCATGCCGATTGAACTTTTTTTAATCTATTCTGTTCTATCACTTGAAATTTGGTCCTTTCGTAAAATTAGCTGGATAGATATGGAGAAAAAAAAGAAAGAAGAAAGGAGAAAAAAAGAAAGAAGAAAATAGAATATTCGTTTATTCATGCCTATTGTTCTCTCTTTTTTATCTATTCTGTTCTATTGAAATTTGATCCTTTCGTAAACCTAAAGATAGATACATAAGGAGATAAATAGATAAATGGAAATAAAATATTAGTTTATTCATGCCTATTGATTTTTTTTTATCTATTCTATTCCATCACTTGAAATTTGGTCCTTTCGTAAATCTAGAAAGATAGATATGGAGAAAAAAAGAAAGAAGAAAATAAAATATTCGTTTATTCATGCCTATTGTTCTCTCTTTTTTATCAATTCTGTTCTATCGCTTGTTTGAAATTTGGTCCTTTCGTAAACCTAGATAGATAGATAAGGAGAGAGAAAGAAAGAAGAAAATAAAATATTCGTTTATTCATGCCTATCGTTCTCTCATTTTTATCTATTCTGTTCTATCACTTGAAATTTGGTCCTTTCGAAAACCTAAAGAGAGATAGATAAGAAGAGAGAAAGAAAGAAAATAAAATATTCGTTTATTCATGCCGATTGAACTTTTTTTTTAATCTATTCTGTTCTATCGCTTGTCTGAAATTTAGATACATAAGGAGATAAATAGATAAATGGAAATAAAATATTAGTTTATTCATGCCTATTGATTTTTTTTTTTTAAATCTATTCTGTTCTATCACTTGAAATTTGGTCCTTTCGGAAACCTAAAGATAGATAGATAAGAAGAAAGAAACAAGAAAATGGAATATTCGTTTATTCATGCCTATTGTTCTCTCATTTTTATCTATTCTGTTCTATCACTTGTCTGAAATTTAGATACATAAGGAGAAAAAAAGAAAGAAAATAAAATATTCGTTTATTCATGCCTATTCTCTCTTTTTATCAATTCTGTTCTATCGCTTGTCTGAAATTTAGATACATAAGGAGACAAATAGATAAATGGAAATAAAATATTAGTTTATTCATGCCTATTGAACTTTTTTTTTTTATCTATTCTGTTCTATCACTTGAAATTTGGTCCTTTCGTAAAATTAGATAGATAGATATGGAGAAAAAAAGAAAGAAGAAAATAAAATATTCGGTTATTCACGCCTATTGTTCTCTCATTTTTATCTATTCTGTTCTATCGCTTGTTTGAAATTTGGTCCTTTCGGAAACCTAAAGATAGATAGATAAGGAGAAAGAAACAAGAAAATGGAATATTCGTTTATTCATGCCTATTGAACTTTTCTTTATCTATTCTCTTCCATCCCTTGTTTGAAATTTAGTCCTTTCGTAAACCTAAAGAGAGATAGATAAGAAGAGAGAAAGAAAGAAGAAAATAAATATTCGTTTATTCATGCCCATTGTTCTCTCATTTTTTATCAATTCTGATCTATCGCTTGTCTGAAATTTAGATACATAAGGAGACAAATAGATAAATGGAAATAAAATATTAGTTTATTCATGCCTATTGATTTTTTTTTTTTTTATCTATTCTGTTCTATCACTTGAAATTTGGTCCTTTCGTAAAATTAGATAGATAGATATGGAGAAAAAAAGAAAGAAGAAAATAAAATATTCGGTTATTCACGCCTATTGTTCTCTCATTTTTATCTATTCTGTTCTATCGCTTGTTTGAAATTTGGTCCTTTCGGAAACCTAAAGATAGATAGATAAGGAGAAAGAAACAAGAAAATGGAATATTCGTTTATTCATGCCTATTGAACTTTTCTTTATCTATTCTCTTCCATCCCTTGTTTGAAATTTAGTCCTTTCGTAAACCTAAAGAGAGATAGATAAGAAGAGAGAAAGAAAGAAGAAAATAAATATTCGTTTATTCATGCCTATTGAACTTTTTTTTTTTTATCTATTCTGTTCCATCACTTGAAATTTGGTCCTTTCGTAAAATTAGATAGATAGATATGGAGAAAAAAAGAAAGAAGAAAATAAAATATTCGGTTATTCACGCCTATTGTTCTCTCATTTTTATCTATTCTGTTCTATCGCTTGTTTGAAATTTGGTCCTTTCGGAAACCTAAAGATAGATAGATAAGGAGAAAGAAACAAGAAAATGGAATATTCGTTTATTCATGCCTATTGAACTTTTCTTTATCTATTCTCTTCCATCCCTTGTTTGAAATTTAGTCCTTTCGTAAACCTAAAGAGAGATAGATAAGAAGAGAGAAAGAAAGAAGAAAATAAATATTCGTTTATTCATGCCCATTGTTCTCTCATTTTTATCTATTCTGTTCTATCGCTTGTCTGAAATTTAGATACATAAGGAGACAAAAAGATAAATGGAAATAAAATATTAATTTATTCATGCCTATTGAACTTTTTTTTTAATCTATTCTGTTTTATCACTTGAAATTTGGTCCTTTCGAAAACCTAGAGATAGATAGATATGGAAACAAATAGACAGAAGAAAATGGAATATTAGTTTATTCATGCCTATTGTTCTCTCTTTTTTATCTATTCTGTTCTATCGCTTGTCTGAAATTTAGATACATAAGGAGACAAATAGATAAATGGAAATAAAATATTAGTTTATTCATGCCTATTGAACTTTTATATCTATTCTGTTCCATCGCTTGAAATTTGGTCCTTTCGTAAAATTAGATAGATAGATATGGAGAAAAAAAGAAAGAAGAAAATAAAATATTCGTTTATTCATGCCTATTGTTCTCTCTTTTTTATCTATTCTGTTCTATTGAAATTTAGTCCTTTCGGAAACCTAAAGAGAGATAGATAAGAAGAAAGAAGAAAATGGAATATTCGTTTATTCATGCCTATTGAACTTTTTTTTTTAATCTATTCTGTTCTATCACTTGAAATTTGGTCCTTTCGAAGACCTAAAGATAGATAGATAAGGAGACAGAAAGAAAGAAGAAAATGGAATATTCGTTTATTCATGCCTATTGTTCTCTCATTTTTATCTATTCTGTTCCATCGCTTGTCTGAAATTTGATCCTTTCGTAAACCTAAAGAGAGTAGATAAGGAGACAGAAAGAAAGAAGAAAATGGAATATTCGTTTATTGATGCCTTGTTCTCTCATTTTTATCTATTTTGTTCTATCGCTTGTTTGAAATTTGGTCCCTTCGTAAATCTAGATAGATAGATAAAGAGAGTGAAAGAAAGAAGAAAATGGAATATTCGTTTATTCATGCCTATTGTTCTCTCATTTTTATCTATTCTGTTCTATCGCTTGTCTGAAATTTAGATACATAAGGAGACAAATAGATAAATGGAAATAAAATATTAGTTTATTCATGCCTATTGATTTTTTTTTTTTTTTATCTATTCTGTTCTATCACTTGAAATTTGGTCCTTTCGTAAAATTAGATAGATAGATATGGAGAAAAAAAGAAAGAAGAAAATAAAATATTCGGTTATTCACGCCTATCGTTCTCTCATTTTTATCTATTCTCTTCCATCGCTTGTTTGAAATTTGGTCCTTTCGTAAACCTAAAGATAGATACATAAGGAGACAAATAGATAAATGGAAATAAAATATTCGTTTATTCATGCCTATTGATTTTTTTTTATCCATTCTGTTCTATCACTTGAAATTTGGTCCTTTCGAAGACCTAAAGATATATAGATAAAGAGACAAATAGAAGAAAATGGAATATTCGTTTATTCATGCCTATTCTCTCATTTTTATCTATTTTGTTCAATCGCTTGTCTGAAATTTGGTCCTTTCGGAAACCTAGATAGATAGATAAGGAGAGAGAAAGAATACAATACAAGAGACATTCTATTTTTTAAGACTTTAAAACTGCTAAAATCTTGGATATCTTCACAATACAAGAGATATTCATTCTCAATTCATACCTTTTATACATTTGTCAACATGAATACGGTTCAATTGTACTTATCCTATGTTGGATTCTCTATGTTCCATAAAGATAGATAGATAAGGAGACAAGATAGATAGAGGAAAATAAGATATTCGTTTATTCATGCCTATTGATCTTTCTTTTTTATTATCATCTTATTTTATTTCTTTCGTTTCCTTAAAGATAGATGGATGATTATATAAATAGATAGAAGAAAATGGAATATTCGTTTATAGATAAGGAGACAAATAGATAAATGGAAATAAAATATTAGTTTATTCATGCCTATTGAACTTTTTTTTTTTTATCTATTCTGTTCTATCACTTGAAATTTGGTCCTTTCGTAAAATTAGATAGATAGATATGGAGAAAAAAAGAAAGAAGAAAATAAAATATTCGTTTATTCATGCCTATTGTTCTCTCTTTTTTATCAATTCTGTTCTATTGAAATTTGGTCCTTTCGTAAACCTAAAGATAGATAGATAAGGAG
>NC_091582.1:19217124-19218631 GCF_042767895.1 Penaeus vannamei | reverse complement strand
ACTTTTAACGCTACAATTTCGTCTCCGTCCAACGTCCCCCTTTTTCTCCGGTTTTGTCCCAGAACAAGGGAACCAAGGGCAGTCCGGGGCCTCTTAAGTGAGCAGCAGAGCCACTTCCGAGTACTTCACCTTCCACTTCTGCCTTCGTCTCATCTGCCAAGCTCCCCTTTAAGTCGTTTTGGGTTAACGCTAAATTGCGCTGAGGGTCCCGGGGGTTGGGGTGGGGGGGGGGGGAGTGGGGAAGCTGGATATGAATGTGACTCTCTCTGTGTGTGTGTACGTGTGTACACACACACACTCACATGCATACACAGATATATTTGTGTATATATATTTATACACAGACACACACACACGCATATATATATATATATATATATATATATATATATATATATATATATATATATATATATATATTTATATATATATATATATATGCTATCCATCTCTCTCTCTCTCTCTATCCATCACTCTGTCTCTCTTTCTCTATCTTCATCTATCTATCTATCTATTTATTCATCTACCATTCTTTCTATATACAGTATTCGTACACGGCTCAGTGTATATGTACGCGCTCGTGTCAGAACGAATCCGACATACATTCTTAGAAAAAAAAAATTTGCTACCTTTAAACGAAATAAAATTAATCATGACATTTACTGAAAGGGAAGACAAAAAAAAAAGAAAGTAAAACGCAGTTTTAAACTTTTTTTTTTCTCGTGGGCTCTATTTCCGTCGCAATTCCGATGAATTTCAGAATTATCATTTTTATCATCTGACCAGATTAGGTCGAAACTTCAGACGAGGAGGAAAAGTCCCTTAAGTTAATACTCATTAAGCAGTAAACTCAGGGGAATATTTTTTAAATAATTCATATATTGATTATAATGATATCAGAGCTTTTTGGGAGAATTTAAAATCCCGAACAGCTAAATTTACACTTTGCTAAAACTAGTTATCTTTTCTTTTTAAGCTGTATACAACAGCGTGTGTTTATATATTACAGTTAACAGGCTCTTAAAATGCAGTAAAACATCCCCTTTTTAAAGCTTGGTTTCTTAATATCCTCTTTATTCATGCATCAGCTTAATTACTTTTGTATTACCCTCATTTGAATACCCTTCTATGCATCAAACAAACCCTTTAAATATGCAACACCTTTCTCGTTAAAGCTATTTTGTGTCTTACAGCATCATCAATATCCATCAGTGACCTCAACCTTTTTTGAAATAATGATAATACATTCTCTAATAACTGATTAATGATAGCAGAAGCACGTCGATGAAATCCTGTCTGTCTGTTGAACAATGTGCCGCTTTCTTCTCGTGAGGAATGATCCATTTCTGCAACGCTGACAATAAAATCTCTAATAAATAATAATAACAAATTGATAATAACGCTGGCAATATAATTTCTAATTACTAATTAATGATAACAAAGCTAATCGATGGACAACTATTGAACACCTATCTGCTGAACAATTGCCACTTTATTTCCACGATAA
>NC_091582.1:19202124-19209624 GCF_042767895.1 Penaeus vannamei | reverse complement strand
AAAGAGAGAGAGAGAGAGGGGGGAGGGAGAGAGAGAGGGAGGGAGGGAGGGAAAGAGAGGGAGGAAGGGAGGGAGGGAGGGAGAGAGAGAAAGAGAGAGAGAAGAGAGAGAGAGAGAGAGAGAGAGAGAGAGATAGAGAGAGAGAGAGAGAGAGAGAGAGACAGAGAGAGAGAGGGGGGGAGGGGAGGGGGGGGAAGAGAGAGAGAGAGAGAATTAGAATTAGAGATGGATGCGGATTTCTAGGTAAGACAGATAGACAAATAGATAGACATAAAGAATCAGAGATAGAAACAAAGGTAGATAGCTAGATAGACAAGAAGATACAGAGAATCAGAGATGGAAATAGAGATAGACAGATAGACAGACAGACAGATACAGAGAATTAGAGATGGAAATAGAGATAGAAAGATAGACAGACAGACAGAGAGATAGAATTAGAGATGGAAATAGAATTAGACAGATAGACAGACAGACAGATAGATAAAAAAAATTAGAGATAGATGCAGCCTTTTAGAGGAGCATCTCAGCTGTAGACATTCCATTTCCTCGTTTCATGGACACGGGAACAGCTGCAACATATTAAATATTCATGTATGACGTTTATGCAAGTCCTGCAATTGATTTGAATGAATAATTTTTTTTGTGTCTGAATTTTGTGCGTTTTCTTGCTGAATGTTCTGAATGTTTTTTGTTTATATTTTTTATTATATTTTAATTTTTTATCATGTAGTTTTTTTCTTGCTTTGTCTGTCTGTGTGTCTGTGTGTCTGTCTCTATCTTTCTCTTTTTCTCTCTCTGTCTGTCTGTCTGTCTGTCTGTCTCTCTCTCTCTTTCTTTCTCTCTCTCCCTCTTCCTCTCTCTCTCCCTCTTCCTCTCTCTCTCCTTCTTCCTCTCTCTCTCTCCCTCTCTCTCTCCCCATTCACGCCCCTTTAACTTTCGATATATACCTCCTCCTTTCTTTCCTCACTTCTACTTCAGTCTACCATCTTTTTTACTATATTTTCTAAACAACATAGAAAATGGAATCAACTTCCTATATAATTATATATTTTTTCTCTTTCTCTTTTCTTTATTTTTCTGTTGTATTTATGTTCTTCCCAGAACTTTATCATCGTCTCTTGATCATTTATTTATTTATTTGTCATTTATCTATGATTTTTTTTACTGGATTTTTGTTATGCAAATCGAAAACACAAGGTATGTGGCAGATGCGGTTTCAAGTCGAAGAATTTTTAAAAAGAAAAGAAAAAAAGACTTTCAATACATTTTATATTTTTTATTTCTTTTTTATCTTTATTTTTTTTCCCCAAATGTACGGATATAAACCAGATGCGACTAAATTTGAAAAAAAAGTTAATCTGACTTTCTGTGTAAAAAGCTTGCAGATTGGGTTCTGTTTTTCTTTTTTTTCTTTTTTTGTTTTATTCATGTTTTGTTGTTCTGTTTCTCTTGTTGTTTTTTATGTTGATGTTATTGTTGTTTTGTTGTTGTTGTTAATGTTGATTTTTTGTTGTTTCTGTTATTATTGTTGTTGTTGTTATTGATGCTGTTATCAGTGTTGTTGTTATTTTGTTGTTGTTATTGTTATTGTTTTATTGTTGTTGTTTTATCGTTGTTGTTTTACTGTTGTTATTATTGTTGCTGTTTTATTTTTGTTGTTATTATTGTTGCTGTTTTATTGTTATTGTTGTTGTTTTATCGCTTTATTGTTATTGTTGTTGTTTTATCGTTGTTGTCATTGTTGTCGTAAGTTTTGCTGTTTTGCTGTCATTGTTGTTGATGTTATTGTTGTTCCGTTGTTTATTTTCTCGTCAAAATGTCATCTCGGTCATAATGGCACCTCGCTCCCTGTCACCCACGCTCGGTCCTCTTCACGTTCCGTCCGTTTTTCTGCCCAAGTCCCTTGATTTTGCTCCTAAACTCTCTATCTGTCTGTCTGTTTGTTTGTGTGTTTGCCTGTCTGTTCGTCTGTCTATTCGTCTGTCTTTGTCTCTTTGTTGCTCTTTCTTTCTCTCGCTCTCTGTCTTTGTCTCTGGTTATTTCTCTTTCTCTGTTTGTCTGTCTGTCTGTCTATTCGTCTGTCTCTGTCTCTTTGTTGCTCCGTCTTTCTCTCGCTCTCTGTCTCTGTATCTGTCTCTGTTTCTTTTCCTTTCTCTGTCTCTTTCTCTCTGTCACTCTCTCTGTTTGTCTGTCTGTCTCTGTCTCTTTGTTGCTCCAACTTTCTTTCGCTCTCTGTCTCTGTCTCCGTCTTTTTCTCTGTCTGTCTGCCTGTCTGTCTGTCTGTCTGTCTCTGTCTGTCTGTCTGTCTCTGTTTGTCTGTCTGTCTGTCTGTCTCTCTTTTTTTTCTCTCTCTCTACCCCCCTCTCTCCATGTATCTATCTATGTTATTATTATTATCATTATCATTATTACTACTACAATCAATACTATTATCATTCCAATCATTATCATTATCATTATTGGTGTTGCTATTATCACTATGATCTCAATTATCATTATTATTATCATTATCATTATTACTGTTATTGTCAATGTTATTTCCATTACTATTATTATTATTGTTTTTATCATGATCATCATTATTATCATCACTAACATTGTAATTGTCATTATCATTACTATTATCACTGTTATCATTATTATTATCATTATCATCATTGTCATTATTATTGTTATCATCAATGTTATTATCATTACTATTATTGCTCTTCTTTTTATCATTATCATCATCATCATCATCACCATCATTATCCTTATTGTTGTTAATATCATTAGTGCTAATATCACCATCATTGTAACTATTACCACTATTATTGTTATTGTTATCATTTTTATGTCCTTATCATTACTATTATCATTTTCATCGTTATTATCATTATTATCATCATTATTATCCTTATCATTTATCATCATGATCATTATTATCATTATTATTATCAATATTATTATCTTTTTCATAATTACTACTGCCATCACCATATCATTATAATCCTTAGTGGCAAAACTAATTAAATTTCGGATTGAAAATTACATCAGAAGAAAAACTCAATAAAATACCTAGAATTCCGTAAAAAAAAAAAAAAAAAAAAAAAATCTATAAAGAGAAGGAAAAATATATATCATTGCAATGATTTCACTTTATATCTATAAAAAGATTATAATCAAAGGAAAAAAGTCTTGATTAATATTCAGTATCATTAATAAAAAAACAACAACTTTATTACTGTCTAGAAAGGGTTTACAATTATTAAAATTAGCCTTATCACAGATATATCTGCCTGCTTATCAATCTCTGTAACTAAAGAATATCTTTTTTTTTGTTCACTAATGATTTTTTTTGTTATTATGCATGTTTGGGTGATATTCAATCTGTTATATTTATTTGTTTATTTGTTAATCAGTCAGTTTATTTGTTGTTAGTTTTTTGTTTTGTCTGTTTATTTGTTTATTTTTCATGTCTATTTGTTTGTTCATTTGTTTGTCTTTCATCTATTTATTTAGACTGTTTTTCTAGGTGTTTATTTTCTTAATCATCTATCTATATTCATTATTTGTTAATTAATTAACTCTCGCAATTTTTTCTTCATACTGAAAAAGGCTTCCTCGAATTAGCGGCAAAAGAATCGTTATTAATTATCATCATAATGGCTGCCTGTGATTGGTAGTTACGTAAATCTATTGAATATTGAGTCATTTCATTTTTATTTATTTATTTTTGTAAACTTTTATCGAGTTTGTTATCGGGTTTGGAAGTTATTGTAAAAATGTTCACAGATGTGGAGAAGGGAGATAGATATAGACTAACAGGCAGAACAGACAGACAGATAAATATACACGCACACTTTCATATTCCCATTAACACAGGCACGTGTACACCTATGCATCACACACACACACACACACATAGCACGCACACATTCGCTCAGACTCATGTACAGTCAGACACGCACACACACACACACACACACACACACACACACACACACAAAACACACACACACGCGCATTCACACAGACACGTGTACACCAACACACACAGACACACACACCTAAACATCCTCCCACATACAAAACAACAACAGCACAAAAAAAAAAAACGCACATGGACCCGGAAACACGACCACAAATACACACCAGAACGCTCACAAACCCAGCATACTCGCACATACAAAACACACACACACATAGAAAAAAATAATACTCTCTATTTGGAGGAATAGCAATTACCTCTCATCGGAAACCGAGGAAACACTCGAATAATATATGAACTCTAATGAACGATAGACTTTAGAGTAAAATAGAACCAAATAACAGTTCAGTTGAATCTTTTACAAAGGGGATAGAGTCACTGTAATTACTTGTCAATTAAACATCTCATGTATCGATACAAAAGTGCGTGCGTGTGCGTGTGTGTGTGTGTGTGTGTGTGTGTGTGTGTGTGTGTGTGTGTGTGTGTGTGTGTGTGTGTGTATGTGTGTGTGTGTGTGTGTGTGTGTGTGTGTGTGTGTGTGTGTGTGTGTGTGTGTGTGTGTGTGTGTGTGTGTGTGTGTGTGTGTGTGTGTGTGCGTACGTGCGTGTATGCGTGTGTGTGTATGCGTGCGTGCGTGTATGTGTACTTGTGTGTGTGTGTGTACGTGTGTGTGTGTGTGTGTGTGTGTGTGCGTGTGTGTGTGTGTGAGAGTGTGTGTGTGTGTGTGTGTTTGTGTATGTGTGTGTGTGTGTGTGTGTGTTAGATAGAGACTGGTAGATAGATCAAGAGAGAGAGAGAGCGAGAGAGAGGGAGAAAGAGAGAGAGTGAGCTAGCGAGAAGAGAGAAAAAAGAGAGGGAGGTAGAGAGAGAGAGGTAGAGAGAAAGAGAGAGTGAGAGAGAACAAGGAAATAAAAAAGAGAAATAGAAAGAACTGACTATGAATGAGAGAAACAAGGAGAGAAAGAGAGAAAGACAAAAAAGACGACCAAAATCCATATACATGTGTGCATGAATATGTGCGTCCGTGTACATGCCCCCGCGTGTGTGTACCTGTGCCAGCTCACGTGTATTTGAAACGCTACACCGGGCGCTTTTGCAACGTCTGGCCTGCCTGCGCATTGCAAAGGAGCTCGCCGGCCATTCCCCTCTCAGAAAGGGGAGAGAGAGAGGGGAGCGAGAAGTCTTCTTTCTGGGACAATACTCGGGGAATGCGGGACGTGAACAGCTATCACCCGACGCCGAACCTCTCTGTGGGGCTTGCTCTTTGCTCTTTGTCTGTCTGTCTGTATGTATGTCTGTTTCTCTGTCTGTCTGTCTGTATGCATGTTTCTCTGTCTGTCTGTCTCGCCTGTCTGTCCGCCTTTTTCTGTCTGTCTGTCTGTCTGTCTCTCTGTTTCGCCTGTCTGTAGGGTACTTGGTTTTATTGATGTGTTGGTGTCTGTTGTTCTTTCGTTGTCTATGTGTCTGTCTTTCTGTCTGCCTTTTTGTCTGTGGGGTACTTGGTTTTATTGATGTGTTGGCGTCTGTTGATCTTTGTCTGTCTGCTCGTTTGTCTGCGTGTAGGTACTGGGTTCTATTGATGTCTATTTTTTTTTTTTTTTTTTTTTGATTGTCTGGCTGTCTCTCTGTCTCGCCTGTCTTTTGATGATTGGTTCTCTTGAAGTGTTGTGGGTTGATCTTTGTCTGTGTCTGTTTGTCTGTCTGTCTGTCTATGGAGACTTGATTCTTTTTTAGGGTATTGATATTTTTGTTTTGTGTTGTCTGTCTGTCTCGGTTTGTTTGTTTGTCTGTGTGTGAATTCTTGTTCCTCTAAGTGTACTGTATCTTGATATTTTTCTATCTGCCTGTTTGTCTGTCCGTCTTTCTGTTTATATTTGATTATCTTGATGTATTGATGTGTCTTTATCTTTGTATGTCTGTCTGTCTATGAATTATTTACCTGAATTTGTTAGAGTGTTGTTTGTCTTTTGTCTTTAACTGTCTCTCTGTCTTTCACGTTTCCCTATATATTCATTAGATCTAAAGATGTGTTTCTATGTGCATATCTTTATCTATTTATGTCTTTAAATATCTACATCTTAGTCTTCGTTTCTTTGTACTTTATCCTCCCCCCCCCCTATCTCTCTCTCTTTTTTTTTTCTTTCACTCTCTCTCTCTATCTCTGTCTGTATCTCTCTCTCTCTCTCTCTCTCTCTCTCTCTCTCTCTCTCTCTCTCTTTCTCTCTCTCTCTCTCTCTCTCTCTCTCTCTCTCTCTCTCTTTCTCTCTCTCTCTCTCTCTGTTTGTCTGTCTGTCTGCCTACTTATCTTTCCCTATCTCTTCTTCCTTTTTATTTATTCTTTCCCTCTAAAAAAAAAAAAAAAAAAAAAAAAAAAAAACGAAAACAAAAAACGAAAAATAAATCCCTTCTTTAATACGTTTAACTTCCAACCTCTAAAGCTTAGAAAACCAACAAAGTAAGAACGGCCTTTTTGACTCAAAGCCACAAACAATTAGAGTGTTATACTTTAAAGAGAAATAAAGTCTCTTTGTAATTCTCTTTCGAGCGTAACAGCATCAAGGGAGCTTTGAAAATTCATGAATTCAAAAGCAAAATCTTTCAATGTTTTTTTTCTTCTATTTGTTTTCTTTGTTTATCTTTAACTTTTTACCTTGTCTGTCTTAATATTAATATCGCATCGTAATTAACATTATATTTTCTTATCATTATTCCTGTTCCTTTTTAAGTTTTATTCCAAACACCTAAAAATATTGCTGAAAGTGGGATTAAAATCGTACAAGAAAAGCTAACAGAGTTAAATGATGATAATGATAGTAATGCTAATAATAATAACAATGATAATAATAATGATAGTAAAAATAATAATAATAATAATAATGATAGTAATAATAACAATAATAATGATAATGATAATACGACTATTAAAAATAATGATAATAATGATGATGACAAGTACTCGGCATGATGGTAAATTGACAAGTACTCGGAATGATGCTAAGACACATCATTCAAATACGGAAGAAACGATACTATTCTACGAAATTCCAAAAAAAAAAAAAAAAAAAAAATTATGTAGATACTAAACTCCACCTGCCTTATAATTTTTGAGCCTTTAATTATACGTCGAATAAGACTTCCCTCGACCTAAGATCTCCGAATAAAACAAACTATAACAAACCGAAGAAAGGTTCGTTATAGCAAACAGTCCACAGCACTTCGGCATTGTTTGAACGGCACAGCATCCCGTCATACCAGGAGCTACGACGAGAGGCAGGCTATAGGGCTACTATACAGTCTTAGAGGATCTCTCAGCATCACCAAATGTCTCTTAGTCAACTTGATCAAAAAAAAAAAAAAAAAAAAAAAAAAAAAACACATCTTACTTTCTTAACCGATTTGCTAATCAGGTTGGGAATAGTGGGATCTCTTTAAGATAATGTACCTTTTAAACATTATGGGTATTTATTGTACATGCAAGATAATTCTCCGAAATGAAAAGTGTTATTATTATTGCTGCTGTTGTTGTTGTT
>NC_091582.1:19159980-19194980 GCF_042767895.1 Penaeus vannamei | reverse complement strand
TTTCATTTAGTCTGAGCTTTATTGACCACCAATATCATAAAAATTTCCCTTTAAAAGCTAGAAAAGGGAAACATGAAGCCACTACCACGGCTTTTGTACTTTATACTATCTACATCATGTCTTGAGTAAAACAAAATGGGTTTTCTCGGGGTTTCAGAAAATAGGTTTACTTTGCATATAAAAAATTGAACACTTGTCACTTGGGGGGTAATATTTTTAACTGACATTTTTGTTTGAGAAATATTGCCATTTTCACTATTATTATTATTATTATTATTGTTATTACTGTTCTCACTCTGATTTGTAGTAGTAGTACAAGTATTATTGTTTTTGTGATCATTCTTGGTATTATTAACTTTATTTATTATTATTATTGTAATTATTACTATGATTAAAATAATATTGATTGTTATTATTAACACTGTTAATATAATGTTATTATTCTTGTTATTATCCTTATAATTATGATTATCAAAATCATTTTCTTTATTGTTTTTCGTTACCATTATCTTTTAGCATTACTACTTTTATATTATTATTATCGTCATTCATATTATTATTGCTATGACTTTTATTATTCTTATTATCATAATCATTTTCGCTATCGTTATCAGTCTCCGTCGTCGTTGTTATTGTCATTATTATTATTAAAACCACGATTATCATTATCATTATAAACATTATTATTGTTATTATCCTAAACGTTACTATTACCATCTTCATCATTAATTTTTTCTATATCAGTTATATCAGCAACAAAGTATATATAACAAATGGCATTTCTGTTCCGCAAATGTTGATTCTTTTTGCAAGTTAACATTTGCCGTCGGGCGCAGCTTCCAAATTTTCGGAAGTTTCTCTGCAACACATTTAGTTGACAAAGTCCAATCAAAAGCAATTCGTTTAATGGAGTGTGCCTGCATTTCAGCTGACCTTTAACCTCTGTTTGTGTGCCTGTCTTTATGTGTGTTTGACTCTTTTACTCTTCTGCCTTTTCTTTCATTCTGTCTGTCTGTTTGGTTGGTTGGTTGTCCGTCTATCAGTCTGTCTGTCTTTTCTATTTCTTTGTGTCTATTTGTTTGTCTGTCTGTCAGTTTGTCTGCCTGTATATCTATCTGTATGCCAGTTTGTCTGACTATTTATCTGTATGTCAGTCTATCTGTTTGCATGTTTCTTTCTCTTTCTTTCTCTCTCTCTCTCTCCAATTTCGCAGTTTTATGTCTCTGTATTCCCTTGTTATAGATTCCTTTCAATTTTCTATCACAAATATCAAAGATTGATTTGTAGGAGCTCCTGCAAGACCCAGTTACTAAGAACGAAGCACTCGCCTATTATAACTCGACTTATGAGCGTGGTATAGATTGAAAGGTGACAAAAATGTATATTATTTTTCATTTTTATTTACCTTCTTTGGGAATATATTTGCATCTTATTATAAGTCCAGTTGTAGGTGAAGGGAAAATAAAGATATATGTATGTATGTCTGTGTGCCTGTCTATATATGTATGTTTCTCTCTTTGTCTGTCTGTCTGTCTCTGTCTCTCTTTTATCTATCCAACGATCTAGATATCACTCTCATTTTCTTACATATCTATCTTTCAATCTATTTTTCGTTTTTCGCTTTCTTTGATTCAGCCATCTAGTCTGTCTGTGTCTGCCTCCTTCTCTCTCTCTCCTTCCTCTATCGCCCTCTCTCCCGAACTCTTTTCCTCTCTAACCTACCCTCCTACCCCCCCCCCTCCTACAATACCGTAACCGTCTTTCCCTCTTTTTCTCCCTCCTTCCCTCCCTAACCCTCTCTCCCCCCCTCCTTCCCTAACCCTCCCTCCTTCCCTCCCTACCTCCCTCCTTCCTTCCCTAACCCTCTCTACCTCCCTCCCTCCTTCCCTAACCCTCTCTCCCTCCCTCCCTAACCCTCTCTCCCTCCCTCCCTCCCCATCCCTCCACTATCCGCCTTGCTCCGGCCTATTCCCTAATGTAACTCGGCGCAAAATGGGACGAAGTTGAACCAACCAACTTCCGGATTAAATTCATAGCGGTGTGACGTGGGCGAAATGAAGTTTGTGTAAATGTAGAGAAATGGAATAAAAGGAGATTATTAGTATCGAGAAAATGAGGAAATATGTGTTTGGCTTTTTTTGGGGGGAAAGAAAGTAAAAGAGAGAGAGAGAGAGAGAGAGAGAGAGAGAGAGAGAGAGAGAGAGAGAGAGAGAGAGAGAGAGAGAGAGAGAGAGAGAGAGAGAGAGAGAGAGAGAGAGAGAGAACGAAAAGAAAGAAATACAAAAAGTACAAAATTAAAAACATAGAGAAGCAGCAAAGTGATAAATCATTGTACGCCGACAGGAAAAGTCCCCTACCTACCCTCTCCCTACCCGCCCCCCCATCCCGCTTTCTCCCACAAGCAGCAAGCTATATTTTACCCCCGCCCCCCCACCCGCTCCCCCTTCCCCCTCTCAGAGTTTCGCAAAATCAAAAAAAAAAAAAAAAAAAAAAAAAAAAAAAACGTGAACATTCTTCCGAGAATAGTTAAGCAGCCAGGATATAGATGAATTTCAGCGGTCGCACGGGAAGAAATAACCGGTTTTTGTATCTGTGTGTGCCTGTGCGTGCGGGTATGCTATTATACATATATATATTCAGCTGTTCATTCATCCGCACACGCGAGCTGTACACAAACGCACACATTCCGACCCCCAGAAAACTGTTTTTTTGTTTACCTTATAGATTTTTCCCTTCGCCTAGCTACCACTCTGTGTCTGCATGTGTGACACATCTGTTTTTATGTAAGTATATATGGATATAAGTATGTACACATGTGTGTGTGTATATGTATATAATATCTATCTATATACATACATATATACATATACATATACATACCTACACATATACATGCATACACATATACATACATGTATATATGTATGTATGTATGTGTATGTGTACGTGTATCGGTGCATCTATTTATTTATCCATATATGTATGTATGCATGTGTGTATATATAGAATCGGCATCTTCATAAACATAAAGAACAACAGAAAAAAAAAGAAAAGGAGAAGACACCTGATCTTTTGCGGCAGAGGAGCGACCACGCCGGCCCAGACGCGTCCAGCCATCGGTTCACGGCGGACAGGGCTCAGTCGCTGCGAGGAATGTCTTGTGGTGGTGGTGGTGGTGGTGTGTGTGTGGGGGGGGGGTCTCTTGGCTCCTGCCTCTCTTTGCCTTTCGTTATTTTCTCGCTTTTTTCTCTCGTCTTGGAGGTCTTTTTTTTTCTTTCTTCATTTTTTTTTTCTCTACTTTTTCTTCTTCCCCGCCATTACCATCATCACTATAACTACCATCATCACCATTATCACTGTCACCACCACTAGCACTGTCATCACCATCATAATCACTATCACCACCGTCATCACCACTATCACCAAAATGACCACCATCATCACTATCATCACCACCATCATCATTATCCTTCCTCGCTTTATCCTCTTCCTTAACGTGCAACCGGCGTGTGTCCCCTGTCTCTCCTTCTTCACAACTTTATAAATTACACCAGTGCTCGCGAAGAATGGGACACAAGAGACACACGGAATAAAGAGGAGGTGAAGGAAAACGAGAAAATTGGGTCGAAGTCTGCTCTGTTCCCGACAAATTATTTTTTTCCCTTGTTTTTTAACTTTTGTATTTTGAGATTTTGTTTTACGGGTTTTTGTTATTTTATTTCGGTCTGTCTGTCTTTGTATCTCTTTCTGTCTACCTATCTTTCTCTCTCTTTCTCCTTTCCTTCATTCCTTCCTCCCCTTTTCTCCTTTCTTCCTTCCCTCCCTTTCTCTCTCCTCCCTTCGCTTTCTCTCTCTCCCTCGTATTCCCTCCCTTTCTGTCTCTCCCTCCTTCCTTTCCTTTCTCTCTCTCTCTCTCCGTCCCTCCTTCCCTTCCCTTTTCTCTCCCTCCTTCCTTTCCTATTTCTCTCTCTCTCCTTCCTTTCCTATTTCTCTCTCTTTCCTTCCATTCCTATTTCTCTCCCTCCTTCTCTTCATATTACTCTCTCCCCCTTTCCCTTCCTATTTCTCTCTCCCTCCTTTCCTTCCTATTTCTCTCTCTCTCCTTTCCTTCCTTTTTGTCTCTACCTCCTTCCCTTCCTTTTTGTCTCTACCTCCTTCCCTTCCTATTACTCTCTCTCTCCTTCCCTTCCTATTTCTCTCTCCCTCCTTTCCTTCCTATTTCTCTCTCCTTCCTTCCCTTCCTATTTCTCTCCTTCCTTCCCTTCCTATTTCTCTCCTTCCTTCCCTTCCTATTTCTCTCCTTCCTACCCTTCCTATTTCTCTCCTTCCTACCCTTCCCATTTCTCTCTCCTTCCTTACTTTCCTATTTCTCTCTCTCTCCCCCTCCTTCCCTTCCTATTTCTCTCTCTCCCCCTCCTTTCCTTCCTATTTCTCTCTCTCCCTCCTTCCCTTCCTATTTCTCTCTCTCCCCCTCCTTCCCTTCCTATTTCTCTCTCCCTCCTTCCCTTCCTATTTCTCTCTCCCTCCTTCCCTTCCTATTTCTCTCTCCCTCCTTCCCTTCCTATTTCTCTCTCTCTCTCTCTCCTTCCCTTCCTATTTCTCTCTCTCTCCCTCCTTCCCTTCCTATTTCTCTCTCTCTCTCTCTCCTTCCCTTCCTATTTCTCTCTCTCTCCCTCCTTCCCTTCCTATTTCTCTCTCTCTCTCTCCCTCTCTCCCTCCTTCCCTTCCTATTTCTCTCTCTCTCTCCCTCCTTCCCTTCCTATTTCTCTCTCTCTCTCTCCCTCCTTCCCTTCCTATTTCTCTCTCTCTCCCTCCTTCCCTTCCTATTTCTCTCTCTCTCCCTCCTTCCCTTCCTATTTCTCTCTCTCTCTCCCTCCTTCCCTTCCTATTTTTTTGTCTCTCTCTCCTTCCCTTATTATTTTTCTCTCTCTCCTTCCCTTCCCATTTCTCTCTCCCTCCTTCCCTTCCTATTTCTCTCTCTCTCTCCCTCCTTCCCTTCCGATTTTTTTCTCTCTCTCTCCTTCCCTTCCTATTTCTCTCTTTCTCCTTCCCTTCTTATTTCTCTCTCCCTCCTTCACTTCCTATTTCTCTCTCTCTCCCTCCTTCCCTTTTAATTTTTCTCTCCCTCCTTCTCTTCCTATTTCTCTCT
Organism: Penaeus vannamei; assembly: GCF_042767895.1. Classification (NCBI taxonomy): domain Eukaryota; kingdom Metazoa; phylum Arthropoda; class Malacostraca; order Decapoda; family Penaeidae; genus Penaeus; species Penaeus vannamei. The sequence continues at coordinate 19,189,831 of NC_091582.1, read as the reverse complement.
CCCTCCTTCCCTTCCTTTTTCTCTCTTCCTCCTTCCCTTCCTATTTCTCTCTCCCTCCTTCCCTTCCCATTCTCTCTCTCTCTCTCCTTCCCTTCCTATTTCTCTCTCTCTCTCTCCCTCCATCATTTCCTATTTCTCTCTCCCTCCTTCCCTTCTAATTTTTTTCTCCTTCCTTCCCTTCCTATTTATCTCTCCCTCCTTCACTTTCCTTTTTCTCTCTTCCTCCTTCCCTTCCTTTTTCTTTCTTCCTCCTTCCCTTCCAATTTATCTCTCCCTCCTTCACTTTCTTTTTCTCTCTCCCTCCTTCCATTCTTATTTCTCTTTTCCTCCTTCCCTTCCTATCTTTCTCTCCCTCCTTCCCTTCCTTCTCTCTCCCTCCTTCCCTTCCTTTTTCTCTCTCCCTCCTTCCCTTCCTTCTCTCTCCCTCCTTCCCTTCCTATTTCTCTCTCCCTCCTTCCCTTCCGATTTCTCTCTCTCTACTTTCATTCCTTTTTCTCTCACTCTCCTTCCCTTCCTTTTTCTCTCACTCTCCTTCCCTTCCCAATTCTCCCTCCCTCCTTCCCTTCCCATTCTCCCTCCCTCCTTCCCTTCCCATTCTCTCTCCCTCCTTCCCTTCCTATCTCTCTCTCCCTCCTTCCCTTCCTTCTCTCTCCCTCCTTCCCTTCCTCTCTCTCTCCCTCCTTCCCTTCATATCCTTCTCTCTCTCCTTCCCTTCCTATTTCTCTCTCCCTCCTTCCCTTCCTATTTCTCTCTCCCTACTTTCTTTCCTTTTTCTCTCACTCTCCTTCCCTTCCTTTTTCTCTCACTCTCCTTCCCTTCCCAATTCTCTCTCCCTCCTTCCCTTCCCATTTCTCTCTCCCTCCTTCCCTTCCTATTTCTCTTTCTCTCCTTGCCTTCATATTTCTCTCTCCCTCATTCCCTTCCCATTTCTCTCTCTCCCCTTCTTTCCCTTCCTATTTCTCTCTCTCTCTCCCCCTTTCCCTTCCTATTTCTCTCTCTTTCTCCTTCCCTTCCAATTTCTATCTCCCTCCTTCCCTTCCTATTTCTCTCTCTCTCTCCCTCCTTCCCTTCAAATTTCTCTCTCTCCCTCCTTCCCTTCTAATTTTTCTCTCCCTCCTTCCCTTCCTATTTCTCTCTCTCTCGTTCCCTTCCTATTTCTCTCTCCCTCCGTCCCTTCCTATTTCTCTCTCCCTCCTTCCCTTCCCATTTCTCTCTCTTTCCCTCCTTCCCTTCCCATTTCTCTCTCCCTCCTTCCCTTCCTATTTCTTCCTCTCTCCCTCCTTCCCATCTTATTTCTCTCTCCCCCTCCTACCCTTCCTATTTCTCTCTCTCCCCCTCCTTGTCTTCCTATTTCTCTCTCTCTCTCCCTCCTTCCCTCCATTTTTCTCTCTTCCTACTTCCCTTCCTTTTTCTCTCTTCCTCCTTCCTTTCGTATTCCTCTCTCCCTCCTTCACTTTCTTTTTCTTTCTCCCTCCTTCCATTCCTATTTCTCTCTCCCTCCTTCCCTTCCTATCTCTCTCCCTCCTTCCCTTCCTATCTCTCTCTCCCTCCTTCCCTTCCTATCTCTCTCTCCCTCCTTCCCTTCCTTCTCTCTCCCTCCTTCCCTTCCTATTTCTTTCTCCCTCCTTCCCTTCCTTTTTCTCTCTCCCTCCTTCCCTTCATATCTCTCTCTCCCTCCTTCCCTTCCTTTTTCTCTCTCCCTCCTTCTCTTCCTTTTATTCTCTCCCTCCTTCCCTTCCTATCTCTATCTCCCTCCTTCCCTTCATATCCTTCTCTCTCTCCTTTCCTTCATATCCTTCTCTCTCCTTCCCTTCCTATTTCTCTCTCCCTCCTTCCCTTCCTATTTCTCTCTCCCTCCTTCCCTTCCTATTTCTCTCTCCCTCCTTCCCTTCCTATTTCTCTCTCCCTCCTTCCCTTCCTATTTCTCTCTCTCTCTCCTTCCCTTCCTATTTCTCTCTCTCCCTCCTTCCCTTCCTATTTCTCTCTCCCTGCTTCCCTTCCTATTTCTCTCTCCCTCCTTCCCTTCTTATTTCTCTCTCCCTCCTTCCCTTCCTATTTCTCTCTCCCTCCTTCCCTTCCTATTTCTTTCTCCCTCCTTCCCTTCTTATTTCTCTCTCCCTCCTTCCCTTCATATTTCTCTCTCCCTGCTTCCCTTCCTATTTCTCCCTCCCTCCTCCCCTTCCAATTTCTCTCTCCCTCCTTCCCTTCCTTTCTCTCTCTCCCTCCTTTCCTTCCTCTTTCTCTCTCCCTCTTTCCCTTCATATCTCTCTCTTCCTCTTTCCCTTCCGATCTCTCTCTCCCTCCTTCCCTTCCTATTTCTATCTCCCTCCTTCCCTTCCTATTTCTCTCTCCTTCTTTCCCTTCCATTTTCTCTCTCCCTCCTTCCCTTCCATTTTCTCTCTCCCTCCTTCCCTTCCTTTTTCTCTCTCGTCTTTCCCTTGCTGTTTCTTTCTCCCTCCTTCCCTTCCTTATTCTCTCTCCCTTATTCCCTTCCTATTTCTCTCCCTCCTTCCCTTCCTTTTTCTCTCTCCCTCTTTCCCTTCCTTTTTCTCTCTTCCTCCTTCCCTTCCTAATTCTCTCTCCCTCCTTCCCCTCCTACTTCTCTCTCCCTCCTTCCCTTCCTACTTCTCTCTCCCTCCATCCCTCCCTTCTCTCTCTCTCCGTCCCTCCTTCCCTTGCTGTTTCTCTCTCCCTCCTTCTCTTCCTGTTTCTCTCTTCCTCCTTCCCTTCCTGTTTCTCTCTCCCTCCTTCCCTTCCTTTTTCTCTCTCCCTCCTTCCCTTCCTAATTCTCTCTCCCTCCTTCCCTTCCTACTTTTCTCTTCCTCCTTCCCTTCCTGTTTCTCTCTCCCTCCTTCCCTTCCCTTTTCTCTCCCCCTCCTTCCCTTCCTAATTCTCTCTCCCTCCTTCCCTTCCTATTTCTCTCTCCCTCCTTCCCTTCCTTTTTCTCTCTTCCTCCTTCCCTTCCTTTTTCTCTCTTCCCCCTTCCCTTCCTTTTTCTCTCTTCCTCCTTCCCTTCCTAATTCTCCCTCCCTCCTTCCCTTCCTACTTCTCTCTCCTTCCTTCCCTTCCTATTTCTCTCTCCCTCCTTCCCTTCCTATTTCTTTCTCGCTCCTTCCCTTCTTATTTCTCTCTTCCTCCTTCCCTTCTTATTTCTCTCTCCCTGCTTACCTTCCTATTTCTCCTTCCCTCCTTCCCTTCCTATTTCTCTCTCCCTCCTTCCATTCCTTTTTCTCTCTCACTCCTTCCCTTCCTTTTTCTCCCTCCCTCTTTCCCTTCTTATCTCTCTCTCCCTCTTTCCCTTCCTATTTCTATCTCCCTCCTTCCCTTCCTATTTCTCTCTCCCTCCTTCCCTTCCTTTTTCTCTCTCCCTCCTTCCCTTACTATTTCTTTCTCGTCTTTCCCTTGCTATTTCTCTCTCCATCCTTCCGTTCCTATTTCTTTCTCTCTTTTCTCCTTCATTCTCTTCCTATTTCTCTCTCCTTCTTTCCCTTCCTATTTCTTTCTCCCTCCTTCCCTTCCTATTTCTCTCTCCCTCCTCCGCTTCCTTTTTCTCTCTCTCTCCTTCCCTTCCTATTTCTCCCTCTCTCTCTCCCTCCTTCCCTTCCTATTTCTCTCTCTCTCTCTCCCTCCCTCCTTCCCTTCCTATTTCTCTCTCTCCTTCCCTTCCAAATTTCTCTCTCTCCCTCCTTCCCTTCCCATTTCTCTTTCTCTCCTTCCCTTCCCATTTCTCTCTCTCTCTCCCTTTATCACTTCCTACTTCTCTCTCCCTCCTTCACTTCCTAATTCTCTCTCCCTCCTTCCCTTCCTACTTCTCTCTGCCTCCTTCTCTTCGTATTTCTCTCTTTCTCCATCTCTCCCTTCTCTCTCTCTCTCTCTCTCTCTCTCTCTCCGTCCCTCCTTCCCTTCCTGTTTCTCTCTTCCTCCTTCCCTTCCTATTTCTCTCTCCCTACATCCCATCCTGTTTCTCTCTTCCTCCTTCCCTTCCTGTTTCTCTCTCCCTCCTTCCCTTCCTAATTCTCTCTTCCTCCTTCCCTTCCTAATTCTCTCTTCCTCCTTCCCTTCCTACTTCTCAATCCCTTCTTCCCTTTCTACTTCTATCTCCCTCCTTCCCTTTCCATTTCTCTCTCCCTCCTTCCCTTCCTATTTCTCTCTCCCTCCTTCCCTTCCTTTTTCTCTCTCCCTCCTTCCCTTCCTAATTCTCTCTCCCTCCTTCCCTTTCTACTTCTCTCTCCCTCCTTCCCTTCCTATTTCTCTCTCCCTCCTTCCCTTCCTATTTCTCTCTCCCTCCTTCCCTTCCTATTTCTCTCTCCCTCCTTCCCTTCTTATTTCTCTCTCCCTGCTTCCCTTCCTATTTTTCTCTCCCTCCTTCCCTTCCTATTTCTCTCTCCCTCCTTTCCTATTTCTCTCTCTCCCTCCTTCCCTTCCTTTTTCTCTCTCCCTCTTTCCCTTCCTATCTCTCTCTCCCACTTTCCCTTCCTATCTCTCTCTCCCTCTTTCCCTTCCTCTCTCTCTCCCTCCTTCCCTTTCTTTTTCTCTCTCCCTCCTTCCCTTCCTATTTCTATCTCCCTCTTCCCTTCCTATTTCTCTCTCCCTCCTTCCCTTCCTTTTTCTCTCTCCCTCCTTCCCTTCCATTTTCTCTCTCCCTCCTTCCCTTCCTATTCCTTTCTCGTCTTGCCCTTCCTATTTCTCTCTCCCTCCTTCCCTTCCTTATTCTCTCGCCCTCCTTCCCATTTCTCTCTCGTCTTTCCCCTGCTATTTCTCTCTCCCTCCTTCCCTTCCTATTTCTCTCTCCCTCCTTCCCTTCCTTTTTCTCTCTCCCTTCTTCCCTTCCATTTTCTCTCTCCCTCCTTCCCTTCCTATTCCTTTCTCGTCTTGCCCTTCCTATTTCTCTCTCCCTCCTTCCCTTCCTTATTCTCTCTCCCTCCTTCCCTTCCTATTTCTCTCTCGTCTATCCCCTGCTATTTCTCTCTCCCTCCTTCCCTTCCTATTTCTCTCTCCCTCCTTCCCTTCTTTTTTCTCTCTCCCTCCTTCCCTTCCATTTTCTCTCTCCCTCCTTCCCTTCCTATTCCTTTCTCGTCTTGCCCTTCCTATTTCTCTCTCCCTCCTTCCCTTCCTTATTCTCTCTCCCTCCTTCCCTTCCTATTTCTCTCTCGTCTTTCCCCTGTTATTTCTCTCTCCCTCCTTCCCTTCCTATTTGTTTCTCTCTTCTCTTCTTCATTCTCTTCCTATTTCTGTCTCCTTCTTTCCCTTCCTATTTCTCTCTCCCTCCTTCCCTTCCTATTTCTCTCTCCCTCCTCCCCTTCCCTTTTCTCTCTATCTCCTTCCCTTCCTATTTCTGCCTGGCTCTCTCCTTCCCATTTTATTTCTCTCTCCCCCTACTTCCCTTCCTATTTCTCTCTCTCTCTCTCCCTCTTTCCCTTCCTTTGTCCCTCTCTCTCCTACCTTTCTTATTTCTCTCTCCCTCCTTCCCTTCCCATTTCTCTCTCTCTCTCCTTCCTTCCCTTCCTTTTTCTCTCTCCCTCCTTCCCTTCCTATTTCCCTCTCGTCTTTCCCCTGTTATTTCTCTCTCCCTCCTTCCCTTCCTATTTCTTTCTCTCTTCTCTTCTTCATTCTCTTCCTATTTCTGTCTCCTTCTTTCCCTTCCTATTTCTCTCTCCCTCCTTCCCTTCCTATTTCTCTCTCCCTCCTCCCCTTCCCTTTTCTCTCTATCTCCTTCCCTTCCTATTTCTGCCTGTCTCTCTCCTTCCCATTTTATTTCTCTCTCCCCCTCCTTCCCTTCCTATTTCTCTCTCTCTCTCTCCCTCCTTCCCTTCCTATTTCTCTCTCTCTCCTTCCCTTCATATTTCTCTCTCCCTCTTTCCCTTCCCATTTCTCTCTCTCTCCTTCCCTTCCCATTTCTCTCTTTCTCTCCCTCCTTCACTTCCTATTTATCTCTCCCTCCTTCCATTCCTATTTCTCATTCTCTTATTCCCTTCCTATTTCTCTCCCTCCTTCCCTTCCTTTTTCTCTCTCCCTCCTTCCCTTCCTATTTCTCTCTCCCTCCTTCCCTTCCTTTTCTCTCTTCTCTTCCCTTCGTAATTCTCTCTCCCTCCTTCCGTTCCTACTTCTCTCTCCCTCCTTCCCTTCTTATTTCTCATTCCCTCCATCCCTCCCTTCTCTCTCTCTCTCCGTCCCTCCTTCCCTTCCTGTTTCTCTCTCCCTCCTTCCCTTCCTACTTCTCTCTCCCTCCTTCCCTTCCTGTTTCTCTCTTTCTCCTTCCCTTCCTATTTCTCTCTCCCTCCTTCACTTCCTGTTTCTCTCTTCCTCCTTCCCTTCCTGTTTTTCTCTCCCTCCTTCCCTTCCTTTTTCTCTCTCCCTCCTTCCCTTCCCTTTTCTCTCTTCCTCCTTCCCTTCCTATTTCTTTCTCTCTTCTCTTCTTCATTCTCTTCCTATTTCTCTCTCCTTTCCTTTCCTATTTCTCTCTCCCTCCTTCCCTTCCTATTTCTCTCTCCGTCCTCCCCTTCCCTTTTCTCTCTCTCTCTCCTTCCTTTCCTATTTCTCCCTCTCTCTCTCCTTCCCATTTTATTTCTCTCTCCCCCTCCTTCCCTTCCTATTTCTCTCTCCCTCTTTCCCTTCCCATTTCTCTCTCTCTCCCCTTCCCTTCCCATTTCTCTCTCTCTCTTCCTCCTTCACTTCCTATTTATCTCTCCCTCCTTCCATTCCTATTTCTCTCTCCCTTATTCCCTTCCTATTTCTCTCCCTCCCTCCCTTCCTTTTTCTCTCTCCCTCCTTCCTTTCCTTTTTCTCGATTCCTCCTTCCCTTCCTAATTCTCTCTCCCTCCTTCCCTTCCTACTTCTCTCTCCCTCCTTCCCTTCCTATTTCTCTCTCCCTCCTTCCCTTCCCTTTCTCTCTTCCTCCTTCACTTCCTAATTCTCTCTCCCTCCTTCCGTTCCTACTTCTCTCTCCCTCCTTCCTTTCTTATTTCTCTCTCCCTCCATCCCTCCCTTCTCTCTCTCTCTCTCTGTCCCTCCTTCCCTTCCTGTTTCTCTCTCCCTCCTTCACTTCCTGTTTCTCTCTTCCTCCTTCCCTTCCTGTTTCTCTCTCCCTAATTCCCTTCCTTTTTCTCTCTCCCTCCTTCCCTTCCCTTTTCTCTCTTCCTCCTTCCCTTCCTAATTCTCTCTCACTCCTTCCCTTCCTACTTCTCTCTTCCTCCTTCCCTTCCTGTTTCTCTCTCCCTCCTCCCCTTCCTATTTCTCTCTCACTCCTTCCCTTCCCTTTTCTCTCTTCCTCCTTCCCTTCCTAATTCTCTCTCCCTCCTTCCCTTCCTACTTCTCTCTCTCTTCTTCCCTTCCTATTTCTCTCTCCCTCCTTCCCTTCCTATTTCTCTCTCCCTCCTTCCCTTCCTTTTTCTCTCTCCCTCCTTCCCTTCCTTTTTCTCTCTCCCTCCTTCCCTTCCTTTTTCTCTCTTCCTCCTTCCCTTCCTAATTCTCTCTCCCTCCTTCCCTTCCTACTTCTCTCTCCCTCCTTCCCTTCCTGTTTCTCTCTTCCTCCTTCCCTTCCTGTTTCTCTCTCCCTCCTTCCCTTCCTACTTCTCTCTCCCTCCTTCCCTTCCTATTTCTCTCTCCCTCCTTCCCTTCCTACTTCTCCCTCCCTCCTTCCCTTCCTATTTCTCTCTCCCTCCTTCCCTTCCTATTTCTCTCTCCCTCCTTCCCTTCCTGTTTCTCTCTCCGTCCTTCCTTTCCTATTTCTCTCTCCCTCCTTCCCTTCCTATCTCTCTCTCCCTCCTTCCCTTCCTACTTCTCTCTCTCTCCTTCCCTTCCTATTTCTCTCTCTCTCTCCCTCTATCACTTCCTATTTCTCTCTTCCTCTTTCCTTTCTTTTTTCTCTCCTCCTCCTTCCCTTCCTATTTCTCTCTCCCTCCTTCCCTTCCTATCTCTCTCTCCCACCTTCCCTTCATTTTTCTCTTCCTCCTTCCCTTCCTACTTCTCTCCCTCCTTCCCTTCCTACTTATCTCTCCCTCCTTCCCTTCCTTTTTCCCTCTTCCTCCTTCCCTTCCTATTTCTCTCTTCCTCCTTCCTTTCGTATTCATCTCTCCCTCCTTCACTTTCTTTTTCTCTCTCCCTCCTTCCATTCCTAATTCTCTCTCCCTCCTTCCCTTCCTATCTCTCTCGCCCTCCTTCCCTTCCTACTTCTCTCTCCCTCCTTCCCTTCCTGTTTCTCTCTTCCTCCTTCCCTTCCTGTTTCTCTCTCCCTCCTTCCCGTCCTGTTTCTCTCTCCCTCCTTCCCTTCCTACTTCTCTCTCCCTCCTTCCCTTCCTATTTCTCTCTCCCTCCTTCCCTTCCTACTTCTCTCTCCCTCCTTCCCTTCCTATTTCTCTCTCCCTCCTTCCCTTCCTATTTCTCTCTCCCTCCTTGCCTTCCTGTTTCTCTCTCCCTCCTTCCTTTCCTATTTCTCTCTCCCTCCTTCCCTTCCTATCTCTCTCTCGCTCCTTCCCTTCCTACTTCTCTCTTCCTCCTTCCCTTCCTGTTTCTCTCTCGCTCCTTCCCTTCCAATTTCTCTCTCCCTCCTTCCCTTCCTTTTTCTCTCTCCCTCCTTCCCTTCCTATCTCTCTCTCCCTCCTTCCCTTCCTAATTCTCTTCCTCCCTCCCTTCCTATTTCTCTCTCCCTCCTTCCCTTCCTTTTTCTCTCTTCCTCCTTCCCTCCTAATTCTCCCTCCCTCCTTCCCTTCCTACTTCTCTCTCCTTCCTTCCCTTCCTATTTCTCTCTCCCTCCTTCCCTTCCTATTTCTTTCTCGCTCCTTCCCTTCTTAATTCTCTCTTCCTCCTTCCCTTCTTATTTCTCTCTCCCTGCTTACCTTCCTATTTCTCCCTCCCTCCTCCTTTCCTATTTCTCTCTCCCTCCTTCCCTTCCTTTTTCTTTCTCCCTCCTTCCCTTCCTTTTTCTCCCTCCTTCTTTCCCTTCCTATCTCTCTCTCCCTCCTCCCCTTTTTTTTTTCTTTCCCTCCTTCCCTTCCTATTTCTATCTCCCTCCTTCCCTTCCTATTTCTCTCTCCCTCCTTCCCTTCCTTTTTCTCTCTCCCTCCTTCCCTTCCATTTTCTCTCTCCCTCCTTCCCTTACTATTTCTTTCTCGTCTTTTCCTTGCTATTTCTCTCTCCCTCCTTCCGTTCCTATTTCTTTCTCTCTTTTCTCCTTCATTCTCTTCCTATTTCTCTCTCCTTCTTTCCCTTCCTATTTCTTCCTCCCTCCTTCCCTTCCTATTCCTCTCTCCCTCCTCCCCTTCCTTTTTCTCTCTCTCTCTCTCCTTCCCTTCCTATTTCTCCCTCTCTCTCTCCCTCCTTCCTTTCCTATTTCTCTCTCTCTCTCTCCCTCCTTCCCTTCCTATTTCTCTCTCTCTCCTTCCTTTCATATTTCTCTCTCTCCCTCCTTCCCTTCCCATTTCTCTCTCTCTCTCCCTTTATCACTTCCTATTTCTCTCTCCCTCCTTCACTTCCTATTTATCTCTCCCTCCTTCCATTCCTATTTCGCTCTCCCTTATTCCCTTCCTATTTCTCTCCCTCGGTCCATTCCGTTTTCTCTCTCCCTCCTTCCCCTCCTACTTCTCTCTCCCTCCTTCCCTTCCTATTTTTCTCTCCCTCCTTCCCTTCCTTTTTCTCTCTTCCTCCTTCCCTTCCTTTTTCTCTCTTCCTCCTCCCCTTCCTAATTCTCTCTCCTTCCATCCCTTCCTACTTCTCTCTCCCTCCTTCTTTTCTTATTTCTCTCTCCCTCCATCCCTCCCTTCTCTCTCTCTCCGTCCCTCCTTCCCTTCCTGTTTCTCTCTCCCTTCTTCCCTTCCTGTTTCTCTCTTCCTCCTTCCCTTCCTATTTCTCTCTCCCTCCATCCCTTCCTGTTTCTCTTTTCCTCCTTCCCTTCCTGTTTCTCTCTCCCTCCTTCCCTTCCTTTTTCTCTCTCCCTCCTTCCCTTCCTAATTCTCTCTTCCTCCTTCCCTTCCTAATTCTCTCTCCCTCCTTCCCTTCCTACTTCTCTCTCCCTTCTTCCCTTCCTACTTCTCTCTCCCTCCTTCCCTTCCTATTTCTCTCTCCCTCCTTCCCTTCCTATTTCTTTCTCCCTCCTTCCCTTCCTTTTTCTCTCTCCCTCCTTCCCTTCATTTTTCTCTCTTCCTCCTTCCCTTCCAAATTCTCTCTCCCTCCTTCCATTCCTACTTCTCTCTCCCTCCTTCCCTTCCAATTTCTCTCTCCCTTCTTCCTTTCCTTTTTCTCTCTCCCTCCTTCCCTTCCTTTTTCTTTCTCCCTCCTTCCCTTCTTATTTCTCTCTTCCTGCTTCCCTTCCTATTTCTCTCTCCCTCCTTCCCTTCCTATTTCTCTCTCACTCCTTCCCTTCCTTTTTCTCTCTCCCTCCTTCCCTTCCTTTTTCTATCTCCCTCTTTCCCGTCATATCTCTCTCTCTCTCCTTCCCTTTCTTTTTCTCTCTCCCTCCTTCCCTTCCTATTTCTATCTCCCTCTTCCCTTCCTATTTCTCTCTCCCTCCTTCCCTTCCTTTTTCTCTCTCCCTCCTTCCCTTCCATTTTCTCTCTCCCTCCTTCCCTTCCTATTCATTTCTCGTCTTGCCCTTCCTATTTCTCTCTCGTTTTTCCCCTGCTATTTCTCTCTCCATCCTTCCCTTCCTATTTCTCTCTCGTCTTTCCCCTGTTATTTCTCTCTCCCTCCTTCCCTTCCTATTTCTCTCTCTCTTCTCTTCTTCATTCTCTTCCTATTTCTGTCTCCTTCTTTCCCTTCCTATTTCTCTCTCCCTCCTTCCCTTCCTATTTCTCTCTCTCTCCCCCTCCTTGCCTTCCTATTTCTCTCTCTCTCTCCCTCCTTCCCTTCCTATTTCTCTCTCTCTCCTTCCCTTCATATTTCTCTCTCCCTCTTTCCCTTCCCATTTCTCTCTCTCTCTCCTTCCCTTCCCATTTCTCTCTCTCTCTCCCTCCTTCACTTCCTATTTATCTCTCCCTCATTCCCTTCCTATTTCTCTCTCCCTTATTCCCTTCCTATTTCGCTCCCTCCTTCCCTTCCTTTTTCTCTCTCCCTCCTTCCCTTCCTTTTTCTCTCTTCCTCCTTCCCTTCCTTTTTCTCTCTTCCTCCTTCCCTTCCTAATTCTTTCCCTCCTTCCCTTCCTACGTCTCTCTCCCTCCTTCCCTTCCTATTTCTCTCTCCCTCCTTCCCTTCCTAAGTCTCTCTCCCTCCTTCCCTTCCTTTTCTCTCTTCCTCCTTCCCTTCCTAATTCTCTCTCCCTCCTTCCGTTCCTACTTCTCTCTCCCTCCTTCCCTTCTTATTTCTCTCTCCCTCCATCCCTCCCTTCTCTCTCTCTCTCTCTCTCCGTCCCTCCTTCCCTTCCTGTTTCTCTCTCCCTCCTTCCCTTCCTACTTCTCTCTCCCTCCTTCCCTTCCTGTTTCTCTCTTTCTCCTTCCCTTCCTATTTCTCTCTCCCTCCTTCACTTCCTGTTTCTCTCTTCCTCCTTCCCTTCCTGTTTCTCTCTCCCTCCTTCCCTTCCTTTTTCTCTCTCCCTCCTTCTCTTCCCTTTTCTCTCTTCCTCCTTCCCTTCCTATTTCTTTCTCTCTTCTCTTCTTCATTCTCTTCCTATTTCTCTCTCCTTTCCTTTCCTATTTCTCTCTCCCTCCTTCCCTTCCTATTTCTCTCTCCTTCCTCCCCTTCCCTTTTCTCTCTCTCTCCTTCCTTTCCTATTTCTCACTCTCTCTCTCCTTCCCATTTTATTTCTCTCTCCCCCTCCTTCCCTTCCTATTTCTCTCTCTCTCTCTCCCTCCTTCCCTTCCTATTTCTCTCTTTCCTTCCCATCTTATTTCTCTCTCCCTCTTTCCCTTCCCATTTCTCTCTCTCTCCCCTTCCCTTCCCATTTCTCTCTCTCTCTCCCTCCTTCACTTCCTATTTATCGCTCCCTCCTTCCATTCCTATTTCTCTCTCCCTTATTCCCTTCGTATTGCTCTCCCTCCCTCCCTTCACTTTTCTCTCTCCCTCCTTCCCTTCCTTTTTTCTCTCTTCCTCCTTCCCTTCCTAATTCTCTCTCCCTCCTTCCCTTCCTACTTCTCTCTCCCTCCTTCCCTTCCTATTTCTCTCTCCCTCCTTCCCTTCCCTTTCTCTCTTCCTCCTCCACTTCCTAATTCTCTCTCCCTCCTTCCGTTCCTACTTCTCTCTCCCTCCTTCCCTTCTTATTTCTCTCTCCATCCATCCCTCCCTTCTCTCTCTCTCTGTCCCTCCTTCCCTTCCTGTTTCTCTCTCCCTCCTTCCCTTCCTACTTCTCTCTCCCTCCTCCTCCTTTGTAAATAGTCCAAATAATAAGTAGCTGGAAAAGCAAGAATATTCCCTTCCTATTTCTCACTCCCTCCTTCCCTTCCTTTTCCTTTCTCCCTCTTTCCCTTCCTATTTCTCTCTCCCTCCTTCCCTTCCTTTTCCTCTCTCCCTACTTCCCTTCCTATTTCTCTCCCTCCTTCCCTTCGTATTTGTCTCTCCCTCCTTACCTTCCTTTTTCTCTCTCCCTCCTCCCCTCTTATTTCTCTCTCCCTCCTTCCCTTCCTTTTTCTCTCTCCCTCCTTCCCTTCCTTTTTCTCTCTTCCTCCTTCCCTTCCTAATTCTCTCTCCCTCCTTCCCCTCCTATTTCTCTCTCCCTCCTTCCCTTCCTGTTTCTCTCTTCCTCCTTCCCTTCCTGTTTCTCTCTCCCTCCTTCCCTTCCTGTTTCTCTCTCCCTCCTTCCCTTCCTACTTCTCTCTCCCTCCTTCCCTTCCTATCTCTCTCTCCCTCCTTCCCTTCCATTTTCTCTCTCCCTCCTTCCCTTCCTATTTCTCTCTCCTTCCTTCCCTTCCTTTTTCTCTCTCCCTCCTTCCCTTCCTGTTTCTCTCTCCCTCCTTCCCTTCCTATTTCTCTCTCCCTCCATCCCTCCCTTCTCTCTCTCTCCGCCCCTCCTTCCCTTCCTATTTCTCTCTCCCTCCTTCCCTCCCTATTTCTCTCTCCCTCCTTCCCTTCCTATTTCTCTCTCCCTCCTTCCCTTCCTATTTCTCTCTCTCTCCTTCCCTTCCTATTTCTCTCTCCCTCCTTCCCTTCCTATTTCTCTCTCCCTCCTTCCCTTCCTATTTCTCTCTCCCTCCTTCCATTCCTATTTCTCTCTCCCTCCTTCCCTTCCCTTTTCTCTCTTCCTCCTTCCCTTCCTAATTCTCTCTCCCTCCTTCCCTTCCTACTTCTCTGTCCCTCCTTCCCTTCCTCTTTCTCTCTCCCTCCTTCCCTTCCTGTTTCTCTCTCCCTCCTTCCCTTCCTAATTCTCTCTCCCTCCTTCCCTTCCTAATTCTCTCTCCCTCCTTCACTTCCTACTTCTCTCTCCCTCCTTCCCTTCCTATTTCTCTCTTCCTCCTTCCCTTCCTGTTTCTCTCTTCCTCCTTCCCTTCCTGTTTCTCTCTTCCTCCTTCCCTTCCTGTTTCTCTCTCCCTCCTTCCCTTCCTACTTCTCTCTCCCTCCTTCCCTTCCTACTTCTCTCTCCCTCCTTGCCTTCCTACTTCTCTCTCCCTCCTTCCCTTCCTATTTCTCTCTCCCTCCTTCCCTTCCTGTTTCTCTCTCCCTCCTTCCTTTCCTATTTCTCTCTCCCTCCTTCCCTTCCTATTTCTCTCTCCCTCCTTCCTTTCCTTTTTCTCTCTCCCTCCTTCCCTTCCTATTTCTCTCTCCCTTTCTCGTCTTTCCCTTCCTATTTCTCTCTCCCTCCTTCCCTTCCTATTTCTCTGTCCCTCCTTCCCTTCCTATTTCTCTCTCCCTCCTTCTCTTCCTATTTCTCTCTCCTTCTTTCCCTTCCTATTTCTCTCCTTCCTTCCCTTCCTATTTCTCTCTCCCTCCTTCCTTTCCTTTTTCTCTACCTCCTTCCCTTCCGATTTCTATCTCCCTCCTTCCCTTCCGATGTCTCTCTCCCTCCTTCCCTCACTTCTCTCTCTCCGACCCTCCTTCCCTTCCTAGTTCTCTCTCCCTCCTTCCCTCCCTATTTCTCTCTCCCTCCTTCCCTTCCTATTCTCTCTCCCTCCTTCCCTTCCTATTTCTCTCTCTCTTCTTCCCTTCCTTTTTATCTCTTCCTTCTTCCCTTCCTGTTTCTCTCTCCCTCCTTCCCTTCCTATTTCTCTCTCCCTCCATCCCTCCCTTCTCTCTCTCCGTCCCTCCTTCCCTTCCTATTTCTCTCTCCCTCCTTCCATTCCTATTTCTCTCTCCCTCCTATCATTCCTATTTCTCTCTCCCTCCTTCCCTTCCTATGTCACTCTCCCTCCTTCCCTTCCTTTTTCTCTCTTCTTCCTTCCCTTCCTTTTTCTCTCTCCCTCCTTCCCTTCCTATTTCTCTCTCCCTCCATCCCTCCCTTCTCTCTCTCTCCGTCCCTCCTTCCTTTCCTAATTCTCTCTCCCTCCTTCCCTTCCTATTTCTCTCTCCCTCCTTCCCTTCCTTTTTCTCTCTTCATCCTTCCCTTCCTGTTTCTCTCTCCCTCCTTCCCTTCCTATTTCTCTCTCCCTCATTCCCTTCCTTTTTCTCTCGCTCCTCCCCTTCCTATTTCTCTCTCTCTCCTTCTCTTCCTATTTCTCTCTCCCTCCTTCCCTTCCTATTTCATTCTCCCACTTTCCCTTCCTATTTCATTCTCCCACTTTCCCTTCCTATTTCTCTCTCCCACTTTCCCTTCCTATTTCTCTCTCCCACTTTCCCTTCCTATTTCTCTCTCTCACTTTCCCTTCTTATTTCTCTCTCCCACTTTCCCTTCCTATTTCTCTCTCCCTCCTTCCCTTCCTATTTCATTCTCCCACTTTCCCTTCCTATTTCATTCTCCCACTTTCCCTTCCTATTTCTCTCTCCCACTTTCCCTTCTTATTTCTCTCCCCTACTTTCCCTTCCTATTTCTCTCTCCCTCCTTCCCTTCCCATGTCCATCTCCCTCCTTCCCTTCCTATATCTCTCTCCCCCCTCTTTCCTTCCTTTTCTTCACTCCCTCCTTCCCTTCCTTTTCCTTTCTCCCTCCTTCACTCCCTTTCTCTTCCTTTCTATCTACCCCTCCTTTTTCTCTTCGCCCTTCACTTCTTTTTCCTACCTCCCTCCTTCCCTCCCTTCCTTTTTTTCTCCCTCCTCCCCTCCCTTTCTCTATTTCCATTCTTCTATCCCTCTTTCCTTCCCTTTTTCTGCCTCTCTCCTTCTCTCCCTCCTTCCCTTCTCATTTCTATCTCCCTCCTTCCCTCCCTATTTCTTTCCCTCCTTCCTTTCCAATTTCTCTTTCCCTCCTTCCCTTCCTTTTCCTCCCTCCTTCCTTCCCTCCCTCCCTTCCTTTTTTTCTCCCTCCTTCCCTTTTTTTTCTCTATTTCCATTATTCTATCCCTCCTTCCTTTGTCTCCTTCCCTCCCTTTCTTTCTCTCCCTCCTTCCCTCCCTTTCTCTATTTCCATCGCTTCGTACACACTGTCTTTTAATCTTTCTTTTCTCTTCCCCTACTCTTCGTTTTTTATTCTTATTCTTATTCGTCCCACCCTCTTTTACCATGAGTTGTGATACACCTTTTCTTTTTCTTCTCTTCCTTCTCCGTTTTTTCTCTCTTCTTATTTTGTATATTTTTTTACCTGTCCGACTCATTTCCTTCTTTCTTTTCCCTCTTCTTCTCTTAATTCCATCTTCTTTGCTTCATCAAGTGTCTTGAGTTGTAGAATCAGTCGATTTACAACCTGTAATTTATTTATATAATAAGTAGCTAGAAAATCAAGAATATTCCCAAAAAGACGCACAAGTCTAACATAACCGCAATACTGATTTAAACATGAAACTTGACCAATAAATCGAAGAGAATGAATATGAAATCATAGAAAATATCCCATTGATCCTCAAATTATATATATTTCTACAATTTACTAATACTGATCTACACATAAAACATGTCAGAACCTGGTTAGATGCCAATAGGGCGACTGTTCATTAAATTGAACATTTCAAATAATGCTGTCTGAAGTACTCCATAGGAAAGTATTCCGTTACCCAATCATAAAACAATGGCTCTCCTCACTATTCTGATTAAAGATTCACTGCATCCATTTTCCCAAGGTGCCTCTGCTGGCTTATTAAAATGCCACGACATTTCCTCTACACAGCCAAAGTCTAAGATATGGGCCTTGTCCCAATTCTTTACCATCATCACCACTACCATCATCACCATCACCAATTGGCAGCCCCTAATTATGTTCTTCCATCTCAGTATAAAGATTTAGGAAATCCATGAACTGAGACGATTCTCCAGAGCACCATTTTTTTTTATTTTTTATAATAGCTTTCTTCAAGATCTAAATATACAGTCCTGCTGACTAAACAATCACGCACAACATTATATACCTCCTTTTGAGTTCTACACTTCATAGTATTCTTTACAATGAAGGGTCCGAATAGATCGACTGCCGTACTGAAAAACGGGAAGCATGAGAAAGTCTTGCCTCTGGTAATTCTCCCATACACTGAGTTGTGAGCTCTCTATTAACACTTTACAAAGCACACATTTAGCTTTGATGGATTTTATCAATTTCCGACCAGTGGAAACCCAGTATTTGGACTGAAGTTTAGCTTATGTAGATTCAGTCCTTGAGTGAACAATGTTCAGTAAAGAAATAACATACACCCTTGTAAATGGACTATTACAACATAAAAGTATAAGAGAATGTCTATTCCAATTGCATTTTAGCCAGGTTGCAATCCTACTATCTACACTTATAAGACCTGTAATGCTCAAGCTCGGTCTGAGACACTGGTATCTTATTTTCCAATTTTGTAGGATATCTGTCTGTTGTTTTTAAAAGTTTTAGTTTTTATAGGATCCCATAGTCGTGTTGAAAATCTGCTGGATTGTTTTCTGAGGAAATTCAATACCACTCCTTTGGGTCAGTATTACTTTGGATTTCCGACACCCGTACAACAAGTATATTGAATTTCACCAAGTCATTGTTAAACCTCGTTTTTTTCAATTGAAATTGTAGCTGTATCAATAACAGGATTCCAGTACACACCTAAAACCTTTTCATTTACTGAATCAATATTGTTCTGAACCTGACAACCTTTGGTTTCGTCAGAACCTATCCAATGTTTCATCTCAAAGCCACCTTCTCTCATTGTCTCTTCAGTTCCTTTCACAAAATTTTGGGCTTCCTGTACTGAAGGACAATTAATCAATAAATCGTCCACATAGGAATTTCTTACAATTTTGTTTCCAGTATCTACATATTTGTCATTCAGTTTGGTTGTCTCATGCAGAGCAAGAATAGCAATGGCTCTGCTTGGCTTGTCACCAAAAGTTACTCTGGTCAACACGTAAATATCAGGTTCTCTTGCAACTTCCATATCACGCCACGAAAACCTATACACCTTTTGATCTGGCTTTGAAATATGTACAGCACTGTACATTTTCTTAAAGCGTTTTAAGCAGGGAAGCGTTTGGGCAGGGATTCTTGCCGATAAGCCAAGGACTGTACTGTTCCCTGCTTAAAACGCTTGGATAGGCAGGCAAGACTTGTTCAGTGATGCCAGACATGTGGAAGTGTCTTTCTATAAAGTACAAATCATAACAGCCCTTGGAGAGCATAGAAATGTCAAAATAAAACACACCATATACATACTCGGGTTTTAAAAGCAATAGACAAGTATTCCCACCAACAATCTCGGAGAGTGATAACTTACGCACAAGTCGAGTGTGGAGTTTATTTCACTGGCGGTTGGTAACAGTTCTTTGCAGATTTCAAAACAGCTGACAAGTTAGCACCTTTAAGTCTTCCTCATACCTTGACTAGCTCCTCCATCTTGAAATGCAGGGTCTTGAATCATATCATCAAGTGTCTTGGGTTGTAGAATCAGGCCATCAGGGAAGTCCTACGCGAGGCTGCTATGCCAGTTTATTCAAGCTGTAAATAGTCCAAATTATAAGTAGCTGGAAAAGCAAGAATATTCCCTTCCTATTTCTCACTCCCTCCTTCCCTTCCTTTTCCTCTCTCCCTCCTTCCCTTCCTATTTCTCTTTCCCTCCTTCCCTTCCTTTTCCTCTCTCCCTACTTCCCTTCCTATTTCTCTCTCCCTCCTTCCCTTCCTATTTCTCTCTCCTTCCTTCCCTTCCTATTTCTCTCTCCCTCCTTCCCTTCCTATTTCTCTCTCCTTCCTTCCCTTCCTATTTCTCTCTCCTTCCTTCCCTTCCTATTTCTCTCTCCTTCCTTCCCTTCCTATTTCTCTCTCCCTCCTTCCCTTCCTATTTCTCTCTCCCTCCTTCCCTTCCTATCTCTCTCTCCCTCCTTCCCTTCCTATCTCTCTCCCTCCTTCCCTTCCTTCTCTCTCCCTACTTCTCTTCCTATTTCTCTCTCCCTCCTTCCCTTCCTCTCTCTCCTCCTTCCCTTCTATCTCTCTCCCTCCTTCCCTTCCTTTTTCTCTCTGCCTCCTTCCCTTCCTATTTCTCTCTTCCTCCTTTCCTTCCTTTTTCTCTCTCCCTCCTTCCCTTCCTTTTCTTCTCTCCCTCCTTCCCTCCCTTTCTCTATTTCCATTCGTACACACTGTCTTTTAATCTTTCTTTTCTCTTCCCCTACTCTTCGTGATACACCTTTTCTTTTTCTTCTCTTCCTTCTCCGTTTTTTCTCTCTTCTTATTTTGTATATTTTTTGACCTGTCCGACTCATTTCCTTCTTTCTTTTCCCTCTTCTTCTCTTAATTCCCTCTTCTTTGCTTCATCAAGTGTCTTGGGTTGTAGAATCAGTCGATTTACAACCTGTAATTTTTTTTATAATAAGTAGCTAGAAAAGCAAGAATATTCCCAAAAAGACGCACAAGTCTAACATAACCGCAATACTGATTTAAACATGAAACTTGGCCAAAAATCGAAGAGAATGAATATGAAAACATAGAAAATAGCCCATTGATCATCAAATTTTATATATTTCTACAATTTAGTAATACTGATCTACACATAAAACATGATGTCAGAACCTGGTCTGATGCCAATAGGGCGACTGTTCATTAAATTGAACATTTCAAATAATGCTGTCTGAAGTACTCCATAGGAAAGTATTCCGTTACCCAATCATAAAACAATGGCTCTCCTCACTATTCTGATTAAAGATTCACTGCATCCATTTTCCCAAGGTGCCTCTGCTGGCTTATTAAAATGCCACGACATTTCCTCTACACAGCCAGTCTAAGATATGGGCCTTGTTCCAATTCTTTACCATCATCATCACTACCATTAATTGGCAGCCCCTAATTATGTTCTTCCATCTCAGTATAAAGATTTAGGAAATCCATGAACTGAGACGATTCTCCAGAGCACCATTATTTTTTTTTATAATAGCCTTCTTCAAGATCTAAATATACAGTCCTGCTGACTAAACAATCACGCACAACACCATATACCTCCTTTTGAGTTCCACACTTCATTTATCCCTTACAATGAAGGGTCCGAATAGGTCGACTGCCGTACTGAAAAAGGGGGAGCAGGAGAAAGTCTTGCCTCTGGTAATTCTCCCATACACTGAGTTGCCAGCTCTCTATTAACACTCTTTACAAAGCACACATTTAGCTTTGATGGATTTTATCAGTTTCCGACCAGAGGGAACCCAGTATTTGGACTGAAGTTTAGCTTATGTAGATTCAGTCCCAGAGTGAACAATGTTCAGTAAATGAATAACATACAACCTTGTAAATATACTATTACAACATAAAAGTATAAGAGAATGTCAATTCCAATTGCACTTTAGCCAGGTTGCAGTCCTACTATCTACACTTATAACACCTGTAATGCTCAAGCTCGGTCCGAGACACTGGTACCTTATTTTCCAATTTTGTAGGATATTTGTCTGTTGTTAAAAGTTTTAGTTTTTATAGGATCACACAGTCGTGTTGAAAATCTGCTGGATTGTTTTCTGAGGAAATCCAATACCACTCTTTTGGGTACAACAACAAATATACTGAATTTCACCGAGTCATTACTGGTCTGTGATATGAAAAATGGATTCAAAATCACAATCCATATTTCTGGTTATACTGTCGTTTCCCTTAGCCTTGCTGATAAAACTGCTTCACAAAGTTCTAAACGGGGAAATGGTCATTTTTTCATTGAAGCCAACCCATTTTTGGCTGTTGGAATTTTACTGTGAAAAGACCCATTCTCTAACTCCCAACACACATAAGGACAACACCCCTTAGCATTTATACTGGCATCTGAAAAAAGAATCGGGGTTTCTTAATATAATTTCTGACCTTATGCATCTACAAAATTTTATGGATGCAAGATCGTACATTGACCTGAATAATTTTTTTCCACTCTTTGTATGACATATCCAAGCCAATCTTCCACCTTCCATCACCCTTGGTTGATTCTTTCTCTCATGAGAATTTATGTTTTCAAAGTAAATGGAATTACCAAGCCTATTGGGTCAAAAAGCATGGCAACCTGACTTCATTCGTCTAGTTAAAAAATCGAGATATAGAGTTTCTATGTCTGCCCGGGATATATCTTCCCTCATTCTTAAACCTCATTTTTTTCAGGATTCCAGTATAGACCTAAAACCTTTTCATTTACTGAATCAATATTGTTCTGAACCTGACAACCTTTGGTTTCGTTAGAACCTATGTTTCATCTCAAAGCCACCTTCCCTGATTGTGTCTTCAGTACCTTTCACAAAATTTTGGGTTTCCAGTACTGAAGGACAATTAATCAATAAATCGTCCACATAGGAATTCAGTTTGGTTGTCTCATGCAGAGAAAAAATAGCAATGGCTCTGCTTGGCTTGTCACCAAAAGTTACTCTGGTCAACACGTAAATATCAGGTTCTCTTGCAACTTCCATATCACGCCACGAAAACCAATACACCTTTTGATCTGGCTTTGAAATATGTACAGCATTGTACATTTTCTTAAAGCGTTTTAAGCA
Organism: Penaeus vannamei; assembly: GCF_042767895.1. Lineage (NCBI taxonomy): Eukaryota > Metazoa > Arthropoda > Malacostraca > Decapoda > Penaeidae > Penaeus > Penaeus vannamei. Next base: position 19,168,922 of record NC_091582.1, on the reverse strand, counting down.
GGGAAGCGTTTGGGCAGGGATTCTTGCCGATAAGCCAAGGACTGTACTGTTCCCTGCTTAAAACGCTTGGATAGGCAGGCAAGACTTGTTCAATGATGCCAGACATTTGGAAGTGTCTTTCTATAAAGTATAAACCATAACAGCACTTGGTGAGCATAGAAATGTCAAAATAAAACACACCATATACATACTCGGGTTTCAAAAGCAATAGACAAGTATTCCCACCAACAATCACGAAGAGAGATAACTTACGCTTAATTAAGTCGAGGGTGGAGTTTATTTCACTGGCGATTGGTAACAGTTCTTTGCAGATTTCAAAACAGCTGACATGTTAGCACCTTTAAGTCTTCCTCATACCTTGACTAGCTCCTCCATCTTGAAATGCAGGGTCTTGAATCATATCATCAAGTGTCTTGGGTTGTAGAATCAGGCCATCAGGGAAGTGCTACGCGAGGCTGCTATGCCAGTTGATTCAAGCTGTAAATAGTCCAAATTATAAGTAGCTGGAAAAGCAAGAATATTCCCTTCCTATTTCTCTCTCCTTCCCTTCCTTTTTCTCTCTCCCTCCTTCCCTTCCTTTTCCTCTCTCCCTCCTTCCCTTCCTATTTCTGTCTCCCTCCTTCCCTTCCTCTTTCTCTCTCTCCTTCCTTTTCTATTTCTCTCTCCCTCCTCCCCTTCCTTTTCCTTTCTCCCTCTTTCCCTTCCTATTTCTCTCTCCCTCCTTCCCTTCCTTTTCCTCTCTCCCTACTTCCCTTCCTATTTCTCTCTCCCTCCTCCCCTTCCTTTTTCTCACTCCTTCCCTTCCTTTTTCTCTCTCCCTCCTTCCCTTCCTATTTCTCTCTCCTTCCTTCCCTTCCTATTTCTCTCTTCCTCTTTCCTTTCCTTTTTCTCTACCTCCTTCCCTTCCGATTTTTATCTCCCTTCTTCCCTTCCTATTTCTATCTCCCTCCTTCCCTTCCGATTTCTCTCTCCCTCCTTCCCTTCCTTTTCCTCTCTCCCTCCTTCTCTTCCTTTTCCTCTCTCCCTCCTTCACTCCTTTTCTCTCTCTCCCTCTTTCCCTTCCTTTCTCTCTATCCCTCCTTCCCCTCCTTTTTCTCTCCCTCCTTCCCTTCCTTTTTCTCTCTCCCTCCTTCCCTTCCTTTTTCTCTCTTCCTCCTTCCCTTCCTTTTTCTCTCTCCCTCCTTCCCTTCTTTTTTCTCTCTCCCTCCTTCCCTTCCTTTTCTTCTCTCCCTCCTTCCCTCCCTTTCTCTATTTCCATCGCTTCGTACACACTCTTTTTATCTTTTTTTCCCTTCCCCCTATTCTTCGTTTTTAAATCTTATTCTCATTTGTCCTACCCTCTTTTACCACGAGTTGTGATACACCTTTTCTTTTTCTTCTTTTCCGTTTTTTCTCTCTTCTTGTTTTGTATATTTTGGGCCTGTCCGACTCATTTCCTTCTTTCTTTTCCCTCTTCTCTTAATTCCCTCTTCTTTGCTTCATCAAGTGTCTTGGGTTGTAGAATCAGTCGATTTACAACCTGTAATTTTCTTATATAATAAGTAGCTAAAAAAGCAAGAATATTCCCAAAAGACGCACAAGTCTAACATAACCGCAATACTGATTTAAACATGAAACTTGGCCAAAAATCGAAGAGAATGAATATGAAAACATAAAAAATAGCCTATTGATCATCAAATTTTATATATTTCTACAATTTACTAATACTAATCTACACATAAAACATGTCAGAACCTGGTTAGACTGTTTTATTAAATACGGCGACTGTTCATTAAATTTCAAATAATGCTGTCTGAAGTACTCCAAAGGAAAGTATTCCGTTACCCAATCATAAAACAATGGCTCTCTTCACTATTCTGATTAAAGATTCTCTGCATCCATTTTCCTAAGGTGCCTCTGCTGGCTTATTAAAATGCCATGACATTTCCTTTACACAGCCAGTCTAAGATATGGGCCTTGTTCCAATTCTTTACCATCATCCCCACCACCAATTGGCAGCCCCTAATTATGTTCTTCCATCTCAGTATAAAGATTTAGGAAATCCATGAACTGAGAGGATTCTCCAGAGCACCATTTTTTTTATTATTTTTTTTTTTTTATAATAGCTTTCTTCAAGATCTAAATATACAGTCCTGCTCACTAAACAATCACGCACAACACTCTATACCTCCTTTTGAGTTCTATACTCATAGTATCCTTTACAATGAAGGGTCCGAATAGGTCGACTACGGTACTGAATAAGGGGGGAGCAGGAGTGTCTTGCCTCTGGTAATTTTCCCATACACTGACTTATGAGCTCTCTATGAACACTCTTTACAAAGCACACATTTACCTTTGATGGATTTTATCAATTTTCGAGCAGAGGGAACCCAGTATTTGGACTGAAGTTTAGCTTATGTAGATTCAGTCCCAGAGTGAACAATGTTCAGAAAATGAATAACATACAACCTTGTAAATATACTATTACAGTATAAAAGTATAAGAGAATGTCTATTCCAATTGCACTTTAGCCAGGTTGCAATCCTACTATCTACACTTATAAGACCTGTAATGCTCAAGCTCGGTCTGAGACACTGGTATCTTATTTTCCAATTTTGTAGGATATCTGTCTGTTGTTTTTAAAAGTTTTAGTTTTTATAGGATAACATGGTCGTGTTGAAAATCTGCTGCATTGTTTTCTGAGGAAATTCAATACCACTCTTTTGGGTCAGTATTACTTTGGATCTCCGATACCCGTACAGCAACAAATATATTGAATTTCACCGAGTCATTGCTGATTTGTGCTTTGACTATTGCAGGGTCTGTGATATGAAAAATGGATCAAAATCACAATCCATTTCTCTGGTTATACTGTAGTTTCCCTTAGCCTTGCTGATAAAACTGCTTCACAAAGTTCTAAACGGGAAAATGGTCATTTTTTCATTGAAGCCAACCCATTTTTTGCTGTTGGAATTTTACTGTGAAAAGACCCATTCTCTAACTCCCAACACACATAAGGACAACACCCCTTTGCATTTATGCTGGCATCTGAAAAAGGAATCGGGGTTTCTTAATAGCCTTTTCTCGCCTTATGCATCTACAAAATTTTATAGATGCAAGATCGTACATTGACCTGAATAAATCTTTCCACTCTTTATATGACATACGTAATTGGTTCATCCAAGCCAATCTTCCACCTTCCATCACCCTTGGTTGATTCATTCTCTCATGAGAATTTTTGCTTTCAAAGTAAATGGAATTACCAAGCCTATTGGGTCAAAAAGCATGGCAACCTGACTTCATTCGTCTAGTTAAAAAATCGGGATATAGAGTTTCTATGTCTGCCCGGGATATATCTTCCCTCACTCTTAAACCTCGTTTTTTCAGGATTCCAGTATAGACCTAAAACCTTTTCATTTACTGAATCAATATTGTTCTGAACCTGACAACCTTTGGTTTCGTCAGAACCTATCCAATGTTTCATCTCAAAGCCACCTTCTCTCATTGTCTTTTCAGTTCCTTTTACAAACTTTTGGGCTTCCTGTACTGAAGGACAATTAATCAATAAATCGTCCACAGAGGAATTTCTTACAATTTTGTTTCCAGTATCTATATATCTGTCATTCAGTTTGGTTGTCTCATGCAGAGCAAGAATAGCAATGGCTCTGCTTGGCTTGTCACCAAAAGTTACTCTGGTCAACACGTAAATATCAGGTTCTCTTGCAACTTCCATATCACGCCACGAAAACCAATACACAATTTGATCTGGCTTTGAAATATGTACAGCATTGTACATTTTCTTGAAGCGTTTTAAGCAGGGAAGCGTTTGGGCAGGGATTCTTGCCGATAAGCCAAGGACTGTACTGTTCCCTGCTTAAAACGCTTGGATAGGCAGGCAAGACTTGTTCAGTGATGCCAGACATGTGGAAGTGTCTTTCTATAAAGTACAAATCATAACAGCCCTTGGAGAGCATAGAAATGTCAAAATAAAACACACCATATACATACTCGGGTTTTAAAAGCAATACACAAGTATTCCCACCAACAATCTCGAAGAGTGATAACTTACGCACAAGTCGAGTGTGGCGGTTAGTAAGTTCTTTGCAGATTTCAAAACAGCTGACAAATTAGCACCTTTAAGTCTTCCTCATACCTTGACTAGCTCCTCCATCTTGAAATGCAGGGTCTTCAATCATATCATCAAGTGTCTTGGGTTGTAGAATCAGGCTACCGGGGAAGTGCCACGCGAGGCTGCTATGCCAGTCTATTCAACCTGTAATTTTTTCAAATTATAAATACCTGGAAAAGCAAGAATATTCCCCAAAGACGCGCAAACGTAACAGAACCGCAATAAATTATTTAAACACGAAACATGCCCCCCCCCCAAAAAAAAAAACGTACAACTATCCTATTGTTTATTTTTTTTATTATTATTTACAATACCGATTTACACATATAACATGACAGTAGATTAAAGGACATAGTAAGAAATAGATTAAACAAACTGAACACGAGTTTGCATGACCATTTCATCATGCTTTATCCACAATACATGCTTTATAAAACCCCTGACTATGGCTCGCAGAACTATCTTAGGTTAATTAAACATCGACTAACTGCTCACTGTCACATCATAAATGCCAAATAGCTCTTTCCTCTTTTATACGAAAGAGCAATGTTCAATCTTCCTTGAAAACAAGTAGATAGTTTATATGTACGGTATAAATGGGTTAAAAGAAAGATTTTAAATAAAGCGAGAACTGAAGCATGGAAAAATCAAAGCTTGCCCCCTGTACTCGTGTCACTCTTGATAGTGGAATGGGATTTCAGTAGTGCAGTAACTAATGTTGGTAACCTTATAACTATTATCATTACTTAACATCCAATTTTGTCATCCTTCTGAAATTATTACACCATAAAAGGCGCAAAAATATATATGTATATATGTGTATATATAAGTATATATAAATATATGAATATATAAATGTGTGTGTGTGTATGTGTGTATGTGTGTATGTGTGTGTGTGTGTGTGTGTGTGTGTGTGTGTGTGTGTGTGTGTGTGTGTGTGTGTGTGTGTGTGTGTGTGTGTGTGTGTGTGTGTGTGTGTGTGTAAATATATATACATACCGACGTCCCCTCTCAGAGAGTGAGCTGAAAATTTAAAAAATCAGGAAATCCTATGATTTCACCGATTTTCGGCGTTATTTCCTTCAGGAGATCGAGTACCATTTCTCCATCGACGCTCTTGATTTGATATTCCCGTTAGCAGGGGAGGGCATGAAGTCTATCAGGGAAAGTATGGCGTAAAACAGGCTTAAATTCTCATTCGCTTCCTTCTGCCATCTGGATTGCTTCCCATTTAATCCCTTTTTTCTGCCTTTGGAGCTCTTGGTGGACCCACATATTAAACCAGGATAGCTACTGCAGTCTATTTCATCTTCTTCGTCCCTGTATAGCCTCAAGAAGCCCCAAGAATAACCCGGAACGAACACAAAACGGGAAACGCACCTTTTCTTGCCGGCGTTCCGTCTCGAAATGGCCGGCCGGCGGGTGTCACGTGGCGCCGGCGAATCTAAATTAGGCCATAAAATCAAGCTTAAAACACGTAAATGAAGTATAAGGACATTCGTAAAACACATTAAGAGCATGGAAGTGTAACATTATACACTAATAAGGAGCCAATTATTGTTTTTAACGCGCGTAGTAATACTGGTACTACTTTGGGCATGCAGGAAGGAGTTATGCGGTCGGTGTTGTGTTTTTCTTCGCTCATCGACTTTTGAATATGAATTTGAAAGAATTTGAATAGAATTTGAAAGAATTTGAATAGAATTTGAAAGAATTTGAATTTGAAAGAATTTGAATAGAATTTGAAAGAATTTGAATAGAATTTGAAAGAATTTGAATTGAAAGAAAATGAATGGAATTTGAATAGAATTTATAAGAATTTGAATAGAATTTGAAAGAATTTGAATTTGAATTTGAAAGAATTTGAATAGAATTTGAATAGAATTTGAAAGAATTTGAATAGAATTTGAAAGAATTTGAATAGAATTTGAAAGAATTTGAATAGAATTTAAAAGAATTTGAATAGAATTTGAAAGAATTTAAGTAGAATTTGAAAGGATTTGAATAGAATTTGAAAGAATTTAAATAGAATTTGAAAGAATTTGAATAGAATTTAAAAGAATTTGAATAGAATTTGAAAGGCGCACGATCGGTTAAATCCACTCTCTTGTGCTGATATAACATAGGCCTAGTTTTCATAATTTAAAAATATGATATGAAAAATTCGCGTCTTTGAAATTATAATAATTAATGAAGAGAAAATTTCACTTATCAACGTTTCTTATGTCCCTTTTCTATTTTCTTTCGTATTTCACATATCTATAACTTAAATAATTACTCACTTACTCCCACAGTTGCTCTATAAACTGCTGTTATTATAAACCTCACAATACATACCTTAGTTCCATAATTTCCACCAAAAAAAGCTCTTCCGCGTAAAAATAATTCACGAGGCGCGGACGGCTCTCTCGAAATCAAAACAAAAACCCATAATGCATTGCGTGAAAGGAAGGGAGATACTACAAAACGCCACAAAATAAAAATCCACAAAAGAAAGATATGTCCAAACGTTTGAAAAAAAATGCATATGAAATGATAAATAAGATATTATTCGTGATTTGTGATTTTTAATAATATTTTTCTTCCCTTTTTCTTCTCTATTTCTCCTTGGTCTGGTCGTTTATCATAAGTTGTCCTCCTCCCTCCCATATTCCCATCCTTCTCTTTTCTTATCTATTTCTCGTTCACCTGGTGTTTTGGTTTTTGGTCCTCCACCATTCCCTTTCTTCTCATCCTTCTTTCTTTTTATTCTCCTCTTCTCTTCTCCATTTCTCCTTCACCTGGCCCTTTATCATCCACCCTTCCTTCTTCTTCCCATCTTTCTCTCTTCTTCTCCCCATCCTTCTCTCTCCTTCCCATTCTTCTTTTCTCCATTTCTCCTTCGCCTGGCCCTTTATCATGAGTTATCTTCCTCCACCCTTCCTTCTTCTGCCCATCCTTCTCTCTTCTTCCTATCTTTCTCTCTTCTTCCCATTCTCCTCTCTTCTCCATTTCTCTTTCGTCTGGCCCTTTATCATTCTTCTTCTCATTTCTCTTCTCCTCTCCTCTTCTCCATTTCTCTCTTCTTCTTCCCATCTTTTTCTCTTCTCCTTTTCTCCTTCGCCTGGCCCTTTCTCATTAGTTATCATCCACCCTTCCTTCTTCTTCCCATCCTTTTCTCTTCTTCTTTTCCTCTCTCCCTCTTTCCATCTTTCTCTCTTCTTCTCCTCTTCTCTTCTCCATTTTTCTTTCGTCTAGCCCATTGTCATTCTTCTTCTCATTCTTCTTCTCCTCTTCTCTTCTCCATTTCTCTCTTCTTCTTCCCATCTTTCTCTCTTCTTCCCATCTCTCTCTCTTCCCTTCTCTATTTATCTCTTCTTCTTCCCATTCTTCTCCTCTTCTCTTCTCCATTTCTCTCTTCTTCTTCCCATCTCTCTCTCTCCTTCTTCCCATCTTTCTCTCTTCTTCTCCTCTCCTCTTCTCTTCTCCTTCGCCCGGCCCTTTATCATGAGTTGTCATCCACCCTCCCTTCGTCTTCCCATCTTCTTCCCATTCTTCTTCTCCCCTCCTCTTCTCCTCTTTTCCTTCGCCCGGCCCTTTATCATGAGTTATCATCCACCCTCCCTTCTTCCCATCTTCTTCTCATTCTTCTCCCCTCCTCTTCTCCTCTTCTTCTCATTCTTCTTCTCCTTTTCTCCTTCGCCCGGCCCTTTATCATGAGTTGTCCTCCACCCTTCTTCTTCTCCTCTTCTCCTACTCCTCTTCTCCTCTTATTCGCCCGGCTCTTTATCATGAGTTGTCATCCACCCTCCCTTCTTCCCACCTTCTTCTCATTCTTCTTCTCCTCTTCTCCTCTCCTATTCTCCTCTTCTCCTTCGTCCGGCCCTTTATCATGAGTTGTCATCCACCCTCCCTTCTTCTTCCCATCTTTCTCTCCCCTTCTCTTCTCCTCTTTTCCTTCTCCTTCTCATCTCTTCTTCTCCTTCGCCCGGCCCTTTATCATGAGTTGTCATCCACCCTCCCTTCTTCTTCCCATCTTTCTCTCCCCTCCTCTTCTCCTCTTCTCCTCTCCTCTTCTCCTTTCCTTCTCTTCTCTTCTCCTTCGTCCGGCCCTTTATCATGAGTTGTCCAATATAGCTGTGGTTGTGGCGGAGAGCTAAGCCTGCGCTGGACAGGAGAGAGATGTGCAGGAAATGTGTGCAACTTGCGGCCATTTTGCAGTGTTTCTTGTGCACCCTGGTTTATCGTCGCGTGTTTTCTTTTATCTTTGTTTTATTCTCTTTTCGAGGGGGGGGGGGGAGAGGTATGAGAGATGAGAGGGGAGAGAGATAAAGATAAATAGATGGATAGAAATAGATAGATAGACACATAGACGGAGAGAGAAAGAAATGGAGAGAGGTAGAGAAAGAGAAAGAGAAAGAGAGAGAGTGACAGAGAGATAAAGTTAAGGAGATAGACAGAGATAGGCAGATAGATAGATAGACACATAGACAGAAAGAGAAAGAAAGGGAGAGAGGCTGGGAAAGAGAAAGAAAGAGAGTGACAGAGAGAGATAAACAGATAGATAGATAGATAGAGAGAGAGAGAAAGAGAAAGAGAGAGACAGTGAGAGAGAGAGAGTGAGAGAGAGAGAGAGAGAGAGAGAGAGAGAGAGAGAGAGAGAGAGAGAGAAAGAGAGGCAGTGAGAACGAGAAAGAGAGAGATAAAACATAAACAGATAAATAAATAAATATGGGTAAACAGCGAGAAAGAAAAAAAAAAGAGAGAAAGAAACAAAACAGTACATTTAATAAAACCAGGAAAGACCACAGGGCAGATTAGCCACCTTCACCTGCGCGTCAACTGCTCTAGTTGA
>NC_091582.1:19142480-19144980 GCF_042767895.1 Penaeus vannamei | reverse complement strand
GGCCTGAGCAGTGTTGCTAATCCGCTAGAACGGCTCAATTAAATGACAAGCCTGAAAAATTCTACGCTTATAATCGCCTATCTTCCACAATAAACGTTTTAAATAAATATATCTACCATGACATCTTTACAAAGGATAATATTTTCTCCTATATGTATATACAGTGCCTCTAAAACAGTGACACACACTTCCGATTGGCAACCCTTACACTCTGACGCGCTATCAAAACAAATGAACATCACTGAATTAAAATATAGGCCTACCCATTTCCATATATACAATTTTATGAAGTTGAAAATAACGGTCATTGAATACATTATCAACAGAAGAATGTTGCTAGAATTTTTCAGACTTTTCCGCTTGAAATACTTTCTATTTTATTAAATAGTAAATATACTCTCGATTTAAAGAGATGGGGAGTGTAAAAGTAAGCAATGAATTGTTCGTCTTATAATGATTTATGGTTTAAAAGAAAATATAATAATTCGCATAATCTCCATTATCTCCTTTCGTTATCAGTTTATTCCAACTTCTTTGAATATCATGTTATGGAAATTACAAAAACAGAAACTGTGAAAAATAATTCATCTGAAAAAATATTAAGCGGATTTATTGGCCAGCACAAGGTCTCTCCCTTGCGTTCGCGTTCGAAGGCTTGCAACCAGTACCGTACGCGAACGACGCTGTTGCCATGGTGACGGTCCATCGCTTGACTTAGCCAGCGCAAGTCTAGCCATCTAGCGCTTGAGAAAGCAAGGAAAAGCCTTGAGATATTAGGCAAGAACATTCCCTGCTTAGAACGCCTAAAGAGCAGCTGGAATACCATGCAAACAAACATTCTAATTGCAATGGTGCAATCACAGCCCTGCGTGATAATAGATCCATCACCAACACATGATTATAGATTTGATTATAACTACAAATGGTACTAATTCAACATGGAAAATGTATAACCGGTATTGAATATCTGGATTCAGTGCTAATTGTGTTACGGATCTATTTTTTTTTTTTTTTTTGCCGGGCATAACAAAGGCATGTACATCTGTGTGCTGAGGATTCACGCAATAGTGTGCTCTGTCGATTTTGTAATATGTTGATGTTCGAGTGTATGAACGCGTGTGGACTATGCATATACTATAAACACACACACACACACACACACACACACACACACACACACACACACACACACACACACACACACATATATATATATATATATATATATATATATATATATATATATATATATATATATGTATATATATATATATATATATATATATATATATACAACTATAGAGATATATGTATATATGTATATATAAAAATATAGATGAAAAGACACATAGAGATACATAGATTCAGATATGATATACTCTATACATACCAATTTTAACACTCTAATTAATCAAAGGATAAGGATAAGTCCGATACGCGAGGCTGACCTTCACCCGGGCTATGAGGAGCCTCCCCAGTGCCAACTAATGAGGACTCTATCAGGCAAAAGACCTTAGTGGTGCCCGAACAGAGCGGTCAAAGCCAGACAACAGTGAGAGGCCGACGCTGTACTAACCTGGATGCTTATAATTGTTTCCAATCTCAGGAATTAGAAAAAGGCCTAAATTTAACTCGAGGGCTGGATAATGGAGGGTGGATGTCCTTGTTCGTTCTGTCTTTCTGACACTGTATAATTTTGTCAAAATTCTCTCTTTTCATTTTCATTTTTGTGTACACGTTACTGTGTTTGGGTTTGGATTTATATATATATATATATATATATATATATATATATATATATATATATATATATATATATATATATATATATATATATATATATATATATATATATAGGGAGAAAGAGAAAGAGAGAGAAAGAGACAGAAAGAGAAAGAGAAAGAGAGAGAGAGAGAGAGAGAGAGAGAGAGAGAGAGAGAGAGAGAGAGAGAGAGAGAGACAAACAGAGAGACATAGAGAGAGAGAGAAATATAATGAGAGGAAGAAAATAGAATGAAAAATAATAATAGAATGAGAAAGAGATAGACAGACAGACAGACAGATAGATAGAGAGAGATACAGAGAGAGAATACGCAACAGAGAGAACCAACCAGCCAACCAAAGACAAACAGACACACGAACACAGAGAAGCCAACCAAAGACAAACAGACAGACGAACACAGAGAAAGATTAAGAGAATAACACACAACACGAGCCAGCCTTCGCACAGACTCTCCGTCAGTTCGCGCCAAAGAAAGTGAAGATATATTACCTCGGGAAAGTTTGGGACGAGAAGGCTTACGCATAGTGAACTTCTCTTGTTTCTTCTCCTTCTACTCGGCGAGCGAATTCAATATTAAAACTGCAGAGAGAGAGAGATAAAACGGCTGGTGGAGATTTTTTGTTTTATAGTTGCGTTTTTTTTCTCTCTCTCTCGGTCTTTTTCTTTTTCTTTCTCTTTTTCTCTTTTTCTGTCTTTCTTTCTTTCTCTTTTTCTGTC
>NC_091582.1:19129980-19132480 GCF_042767895.1 Penaeus vannamei | reverse complement strand
TATATATATATATATATATATATATATATATATATATATATATATATATATATATATATATACATATATATATATATATATATATATATATATATATACATATATATATATATATATATATATATATATATATATATATATATATATATATATATATATATATATATATATATATATATATATATTTATATATATATATATATATATATATTATTATTATATATATGCATACATATATATATATATATATATATATATATATATATATATATATATATATATACATATATAAATATATATATATATATATATATATATGTATATATATATATATATATATATATATATATATATATATATGTGTGTGTGTGTGTGTGTGTGTGTGTGTGTGTGTGTGTGTGTGTGTGTGTGTGTGTATGTATATGCATGTGTGTATATATGTATATATATATATACATATATATATATATATATATATATATATATATATATATATGCGGCTATTAATCTATGTTCTCCTCCCTCCCTCCCCTTTCATTTTTCCTCCCCATCCCTCTCTCTCTCTGCCCCCTCTCCCTTTTCTTTTCTCCCTCCCCCTTCCTTTCCCTCTCCCTCATCTACAGTCTCACCCCCTCCCTCCTCCTCCTCCCACTTCCTCTCCCTCTCCCTAATCTACACCCTCAATCCTCCCTCCCTCCCTCCCCCTTCCTCTCCCTCTCCCTCATCTACACTCTCACCCACACCCTCCCCTCTCCCTCTCCCTCATCTACACCCTCACCCTCCCTCTCCCTCATCTACACCCTCCCCCTCCCTCCTCCCTCCCCCTTCCTCTCCCTCTCCCTCATCTACACCCTCCCCCCTCCTTCTCTCCCCTCCCTCCTCCCCTCTCCCTCTCCTTCTCCTCGTCTACACCCCTCCCTCCCTCCCTCCTCCCCTCTCCCTCATCTACACCCTCACCCTCCCTCCCCTTCCTCTCCCTCTCCTTCATCTACACCCTCACCCCTCCCTCCTCCTCCCTCCCCCTCTCCCCCTCACCCCTCCCTCCCCTCTCCTTCTCCCTCATCTACACCCTCACCCCTCCCTCTCCTCCTTCTCTCCCTCTCCCTCTCCTCATCTACACCTCAATCACACCCTCCCCTCTCCCTCCTCCCTCCCTTCCTCTCCCTCTCCCTCATCTACACCCTCACCCCTCCCCTCCCCCTCTCCTCCTCCCTCACCCACACCTCACCCTCCCTCCCTCCCTCCCCCCCTTCTCTCCCCTCCTCCTCCCCTCACTCTCCCCTCTTCCTTCTTCCCTCTCTCTCCCCTCCCTCTCCTCCCTCCCTCCCCCTCCCTCTCCTCATCTACCCTCACCCCTCCCTCCCCTCTCCTTCTCCGCCTACTCTCCCTCCTCCTTCTCCCCCTCTCCCCCTCCTTATCCTCCTCCCTCTCCTTCTCCTCCTTCTCCATCCGAGGTCGCTCAATGATTTCCATCTCCTTGCCTCAGGAACTTTCCCTAGAACTTAATTCTGTTGACTTAGTCTCTGTTCGCTCGCTCTCTGTTGTCTCTGGCGATGGATGCGCTGTCATTATATCTCCATGTTGGAGGGAAGTTGGCTGTTCGATCTATTGTCCTTCTTCGTTTTTTTTTTTTTTTTTTTTGATATTTCTTGTGTTTATTTAGTTTTATATGATTTTTTTTATATATATACCTTATGTTTATTTAGTTTTATATGATTTGATTTGAATTGTATTTTTTTGTGTATATTTTGTTTATTTAGTTTTGTATGATTTTATTTTATTTCATTATTATTTTTTGTATATATCTTATGTTTATTTAGTTTTATGTGATTTTATTTTATCTTATTTTATTTATTTGTTTGTATATTGATGTTTATTTAGATTTATATGATTTTGTTTATCTATTTATTTTATGACACGCACGTACGTCCTGTGCGTCCTTGGATAGAGAGAAATTCGGACGTGGTGTTACTTTTAAAGTTTTTATTTATTTCTTAATGATTTAATAATGATTGATGTGAATGGACGATAGTGTGAATTGTAAAGGTATATATGAAGACATGACATGTTTGAATTTTTTTATATCAAGCCAATACACACACATATGTGGACATCTAGACGAGGCAAACAAATAAACACACACATAGATAGAGAGAGATAAATATAGAAAAAGAGAAGGAACAAAGAAAAAAAACACAAAGAGAAAGAAAGAAACCAAAAAAGAAGAAGAAAAAAGAGAAAACAGAGCAATAAAAAAAGAGAACGCGGAAGAAAAACGAGAACAAGAAAGAGAGAAAGCAAAAAAGTAAAAAAAGAAAAAGAAAGAAGAGAAAAAGAGACAGAGAGGAAGACAGAGAGCAGTTTCCATGCACAAGTGTAAAGAAATTAGACTAGAGAGGGAAAGGCAGAGAGCTGTTAGAAATTCCTTGTTTAGGGCCAGAAACAAGACAGAATGTGACGAGGAAACGAAAGAGGGAGAGGGAGAAAGAGAGAGTGAGGG
>NC_091582.1:19104980-19107480 GCF_042767895.1 Penaeus vannamei | reverse complement strand
GGGAAAGAGAGGGGGAGGGAGAGAGGGTGAAGGAGGGGAAGGGGTAGGGATGGGATAGAGGGAGTAGGAAAGGGAAGGAGGGGGAGGGGCTGGAGGAAGAGGAAGGGAGTAAGAGAGGGAAGGGTGAGTGAGGACTGGAAGGAGAAAGGAAGGAAGGGAAGGGAGGGAAGGTATTTGGTAGAAAAAGGGAAGAGAGGGAGGGGAGAGAGGGTGAGAGGGAAAGAAGGAAGTAGGAGAAGGATAGACGGGGATGGGGGAAGGAACAAGAGGGAGAGGAGAGGAGGGGAGGGGGTGAGCGTAGTGGACGGGGAAGGAAGAAGGGGGGGGGAGGGGAGGAGAGGGAACAAGAGTTGTAGATTATTACACGTCGTCAACGATATTAGAGACAACAAGATGTTATACCACGTTAGCCCCCAGGAAATCCCCCAGCATATTACTAATGGGAATTTCTACGGTACTTGGGCAGACACTCGGTCGGGTACACAAATTACGCCTTTGTGTACACGATGTATACACAGAGTGGCATGTTCAAGGGCGTACACACACGGCTGCTGAGACGATTGCAGCCACTGGGTGTAATAAAGTCTAGGAATATATGTGTTTATTTTTTTACAAAGAGAAATATTTGGTTGTATGTTGTTGTTTTTTGAGTGTGTGTATGTACGTTTGTGTATGTGTGTGCATTTGTGTGTGTATGTGTGTGTATGTGTGTGTGTGTGTTTAGTGTGTTTGTGTGTGTCTATCGGTCTGTCTGTATGTTAGTGTCTGCGTGTGAAACAGAGAAAAGAGAGAAAGAGGGAAAGAGAGACAGAAAAAAGATAGAAAGAGGGAAAGAGAGACAGAAAAAAGAGAGAAAGTGGAAAAGAGAGACAGAAAAAAAGAGAGAGAAAGAGGGAGAGAGAGACATAAAAAAGAGGAAAGAGACAGAAAGGAGAAAGAGAAGAGGGAAGAGGAGACAGAGAGAAAAAAGAGAGAAAGAGGGAAAGAGAGACAGAAAAAAGAGAGAGAAAGAGGGAAAGAGAGACAGAAAAAAAAGAGAGAAAGAGGGAAAGAGAGACAGAAAAAAAAGAGAGAAAGAGGGAAAGGGAAACAGTAAAAAGAGAGAAAGAAGGAAAGGGAAACAGAAAAAAGAGAGAGAAAGAGGGAAAGAGAGACAGAAAGGAAAAGAGAAAGAGGGAAAGAGAGACAGAAAAAAGAGAGGAAGAGGGAAAGAGAGACAGAAAAAAGAGAGAGAAAGAGGGGAAAGAGAGACAGAGAAAAAAGAGAGAAAGGGAAAGGGAAACAGAAAAGAGAGAGAGAGAAAGAGGAAGAGACAGAAAAAAGAAAAGAGAGAAAAAGAGGGGAAAGAGAGACAGAAAAAAAGAGAGAGAGAGAGAAAGAGAGGGAAAGAGAGACAGAAAAAGAGAGAGAAGAGAGGGGAAGAGAGACAGAAAGAAGACGAAGGAAGAGAGACAGAAAAGAAGAGAGAGGAAAGAGGAAGAGAAGAAGAAAAAGAGAAGAGGGGAAAGAGAGACAGAAAAAAAGAGAGAGAAAGAGGAAAGAGAGAGAAAAAAAGAGAGAAAGAGGAAAAAGGGAAAACAGAAAAAAGAGAGAGAAAGGAAAGAGGGGACAGAAAAGAAGAGAGAGAAAGGGAGGAAGAGAGACAGAAAAAAGAGAGAGAAAGAGGGAAAGAGAGACAGAAAGGAAAAGAGAAAGAGGGAAAGAGAGACAGAAAAAAGAGAGAAAGAGGGAAAGAGAGACAGTAAAGAAGAGAGAAACAGGGAAGAGAAGAAACATCTTTATCATTTACACAACAACCAATTCAAACGTGTTACGGTCCTGATCCCCGAGCTCCTTGTCGAGGTCTTTCTCTCTCAGTTATTCTCTTCCTCTATCTCTCTCTTTCTCTCTGTCTCCCTCTCTCTCTTTCTTTCTTTCTCATTCTTTCTCTCTCTCTCTCTCTCTCTGTCTCTCTCTCTCTATCTCTCTCTCTCTCTCTCTCTCTCTCTCTCTCTCTCTCTCTCTCTCTCTCTCTCTCTCTCTCTCTCTCTTTTTTTTTTCTCTTTCTTTCTTTCCTCTTTCCCTCTGTTTATCTTTCTCTCTCTCTCTCTCACTCTCTCTCTCTCTCTCTCTCTCTCTCTCTCTCTCTCTCTCTCTCTCTCTCTCTCTCTCTGTCTCTCTCTCTCTCTCTCTCTCTCTCTCTCTCTCTCTCTCTCTCTCTCTCTCTCTCTCTCTCTCTCTCTCTTTCTTTCTCTCTTCTCTCTCTCTCTTTCTTTCTTTCTTTCGTTTCTCTTCCCCCCCCCCCTCTCTCTCTCTCTCTTTCTCTTTTCCCTCTCTCTCTGTCTATCTCTTTCTCTCTCTCTCTGTTTCTGTCTGTCTGTCTGTCTCTCTTACAGCCCCCTTATCTCCCTCCCTCCTCCTCCCAATCCCCACTCTCCTCCTTCCAACCCCCCCCCCTTTATCTCCCTCCCTCCTTCCATACCCCCCTTATCTCCCCTCCTTCTCCCAACCCCCTTATTTC
>NC_091582.1:19087480-19094980 GCF_042767895.1 Penaeus vannamei | reverse complement strand
GAGAGGCAGGGTCGTTTCACGGACTCTGGTGGGAAATATATTATTGAATGAATAGACAAATACACAAGCAGATGCATAGGTAGATAGATAGATAAGGAAAATAAACACACGAACAAATTATTAAGTGATTATATGATGAATGAACGATTGGCGGAATCAAAATATCGCTGCTATAAGAACAATAAAAAAAATATTTTGTAGCAGCTCATTACTTCAAGAGAAAGACATATCCCAGGTATTATAAAAGTATTATTTCAGTATCATTTTAAAATAATATTTAAGTATTATTTTATTATCCTTAAAGATACTCGTATGTAACAAAATCATACAAAAAACAGTAAGCTGAAAACTTTATTTATTCATTCATTTATTTTTTATTTCTTTATTTTTTGGAAAAAAAAATATATAGTGAAAAATGTCATATTACTTTTATATCCAAGAAAACTGTATATTTTTGGCAATATTCTTACAGGTTTTGGTTTCTCTTCAACAAGGCTGATTCTATTGACTAACTAGAATCACTCAGAGATCGCATACCTCCGCCAAGGCAATAGAGTCACTGATGGCTTCAAAGTTGGGCTAAGACACAGCTCTAAAAGAAAAAAAAGTAAAGAAATGAAAGATAAGAATCTGTTCATACCTTTTGAGTTATCTTGCTAACCAACTAACCAAAAATCTAACCAAGGCTATCAAAACCAACCTTCTTGGCGGACAACAAACTCGTTTTCCAGGTTTAATCCCGCATCTAAATTATATGAATAAATACATTTAATATGATTATCAAATATCGAAGAGATGAATCAACAAATAAATTCAGAAAGTTAACAGCGGAATATTACTCTCGCTGAAACCTCTTAAAACCTTTTAAATGAGACTCGTGGGGGTTCTTTTAAGTGGACAAGGGACTGAAGGGGGAGGGGGGAGGGGAGAGGTGAAGGGAAGGGTTAGAAGGGGAGAAGGGAAGGGGAGGTGAGAGGGCGAGGAGAGAAATTGGAAGGGGAGAGGGAGAGGGGAAGGAGAAGGACTGGAAGGAGGGTGGGGGAGAGGGACTGGAAGAGGGAGGGGAGAGGGGCGAGAGGGAGAGGGACTGGAAGAGGAGGGGGTGAGGGAAGGAGAGTGACTAGGAGGGAGGGAGGAGAGAGGAACTAGAAGGGGAGGGGAGAGAGAGAGAGGAGAGGACATGAAGAGAGGGTAGTAGAAGGTAGGAGGCGGGGGGTGGGGGGAAGGTATAGTAGGGGTAGGGATATGAGTAGCAGAGATGATGAAAGAGTGGTGAGAGAGATTGGGAAGAAGGAGGGGGAGAGAGGGATAAGGAACTTAGGTGAAGGGAGGAGAAGGAAGAGGGGGAGATAGGTAGAAAGGGAGGGGTAGGGAGGATAGCTATAAACAAGAGTTAAGGTAGGGAGGTATGGGGAGGAGGGCAATGGGAAAGGGAAGGTAAGGGGAAGGAAATAGGTAGCAAAAAGGATAATGGAAAATAGGGGAGAGAGATGGGAGGAGGAGGGAGAGGGAGGGAGATAGGATTATGCCAGAAGGGAAGAGTGACCAGGAAAAAGAAGTAAGGGAGAGGGAGAGGGGTAATAAAGAGGGGTTGGAGGGGGAGGGGAGGTAAGTGGACAGGGGGAAAGTTCCTAAAGATGGGAGGAGAGGGGATAGAGGAGGAGGGAGGAGGAGGGGAAGGAGGGGAATGCTCTAAAGATGGAAGAGGAGAAGAGGAGGAGCGGGGGAGGGGGTAGGGGGAAGGAGGAGGAGGGAGTCAGGGGAAGAGAAAAAGTTTTAAAGATGGAAGAGAGAGGAAGGGAAAGGAGGGGGGGGGGAGGAGATTAGGGGAAGGAAGGAAAATTCTAAAGATGGAAGAGGGAGGAGGGGGTATGGGGAGAGGGGGTAGGGGAAACCATAGGGTGGGAATGGGCAGTTATAAGGACACAGAGAGGTAATAAACTCAGGTGATGGACGGAGTGAATTGGAGAAACGATGATAAGAGCAATATTAAGACAAAATAAGGAACCGGAAACAGGAGGAGAAATGGAAGCAAATGGAGTCACAAATGGACAGTTTTAGTGGATAAGGGAATAGATAGTAACAATAATAATTATAATCTTGATAATCATAAGGATAATGAGGAAAATATATGTATATGCTGTATATGTATATTTGTAATAATAATTTTGATAATTTTGGTAATGATGAAAATATATGTATAAGTATGTTTGTAATAATAATTTTGATGATAATGATAATGATGATAATAGTAATGATAATGATAGATATACATGCATGTTTACAATAATAATAACAGTGATAGTAATGATAGTCATGATAATAATAGTAATAATAATGATAATAATAATAATGATAACAACAACAGCAACAACAACAACAATAATAATAATATCAATACTACTAGTAATAATAATGATAATGATAATGATAATAAAAATGTCATTAATAATAATAATGGTAGCAATAATGATAATAACAACAAATAATGACAATAAGGGAATAATAATCAAACAAAGTAAAAAAATAAATCCAGGGAGGGAGGAAAGGGGGGCTGGCGAGGGGGGGAGGGAGGAAAGGGGGGCTGGCGAGAGGGGAAGGAGGGAGGAAAGGGGGCTGGCGAGAGGGAAGGAGGGAGGAAAAGGGGGCTGGCGAGAGGGAAGGAGGGAAGGGGGAGAGGGAGGAAAGGGGGCTTAAGAGGGGGAGGGGAGGAAAGGGGGAGCTGGCGAGGGGGGAAAGGAGGAAAGGGGGGCTTGCGAGGGGGAGAGGGAGGAAAGGGGGGCTTGCGAGGGGGAGGGGAGGGGAGGGAAAGGGGGGGCTGGCGAGGGGAGGGGGAGGGAAAGGGGGCTGGCGAGGGGGGAGGAAAGGGGGGCTTGCCCTTGCGAGGGGGGGAGGGAGGAAGGGGGCTGGCGAGGGGGAGGGAGGAAAGGGGGGGACTGGCGAGGGGGAGGGAGGAAAGGAGGGGCTTGCGAGGGGGAGGGAGGAAAGGGGGGCTGGTGAGGGGGGAGGGGGTGAGGAAATGGTGATAATGTTTATTTGTCCAATGGAGTGGGGGTCGTTAGGAGGGGGGTTGTGAGGTGTGGGCTGTGGTATCTCTTTCACTTATTATTTATTTCTCTTTCTTGTCTTCTTCTGTGTCTGTGTCTGGTTTTGTCTAGTTCAACTCTCTCTGTCTCTGTCTCTGTCTCTGTCTCTGTCTCTGTCTCTGTCTCTGCCTCTCTCTCTCTCTTACTCTCTCTTTCCCTCCCCACCCTCTCTCTCTCTCTCTCTTTCTCTTTCTTTCTCTCTCTTCCTCTCTCTTCCTCTCTCCCTCCCTCCCTCCCCCCTTCTCTCTCTCTCTCTCTCTCTCTCTCTCTCTCTCTCTCTCTCTCTCTCTCTCTCTCTCTCTCTCTCTCTCTCTCTCCCTCTCTCTGAGGAATTAGATAAAGAAAAGGGTATAAAATGAGGAGACGGGGAGAGGGAGGGAAGGTAGGAATAAAGAGCAAGGCAAAGAATACCAAGAGAAAGAAAGAAAAGAGAGATAAAACAAAAGAAGTGAGACTGAAAAAAATGAGACGAAACATTTTCCAAGATCGGTTCGTTCAGATTACACCGAGTCTCTGGCTTTTAGTATTCGCCATAAAAGGGTTATGGAAGAGAGAGAGATAGATAGATAGATAGATAGATAGATAGATAGATAGAGAGAGAGAGAGAGAGAGAGAGGAGAGAGAGAGAAGAAGAGAGAGAGAGAGAGAGAGAGAGAGAGAGAGAGAGAGAGAGAGAGAGAGAGAGAGAGAGAGAGAGAGAGAAAGAGAGAGCGAGAGCGAGAGAGAGAGAGAGAACAAGAGAGAGAGAGCGAGAGCGAGAGCGAGAGAGAGAGAGAGAGAGAGAGAGAGAGAGAGAGAGAGCAGACTGGCGACGCGCGGCCATCCGTTTAGCATGTTATTGATGCAGAATGTATTACAAAGCATCAGTTTAGCCTGTCACAGATACCAGAGGCATCAAAGGCATGTTAGTGATATAGAATACGTAAAAAGGCATCGGATTGACATGTTACAGATATCATAGGTATCAAACGGATATTATTGATATAGAATGCATCAAAAAGCATCATTTTAGCATGTTATAATCATCAAAGGTACAAAAGCATGCTATTGATACAAAATGTTGTAAAAAGGATCAGTTTAGTATCTTTTAGATATCAAAGTTATGAAAAAAATACATCCATTTAACATGATATGGATGTTACGTGTTTTTCAAAACGCTAGTTCAGTTTGCTTTAAATTCAGAATATAATAAAACCATCAATCAAGCATGTTGATAATACAGCATGCGTTTATTCTTTAGTATATATTCAGAATGAATGAAAACCATCACTTGCATGTTGCAGATTTAAAATTGATCAAACACCGTCAGTTTTGGAGTGGTATTGTTAAAGAATATATTACATCAAGCAGAAGTACTGGGCAGTATTTAGTATGAAATTTATAAGACAAAAAGGGACAAACAATGTATTTATAGCTACCGGGCAGTATTTAGTATGACCCCTTGGGGATATATATATATATATATATATATATATATATATATATATATATATATATATATATATATATATATATATATATATATATTTTTTTCTTTCTTTCTTTCTTTCTTTCTTTCTGTCTTTCTTTTTTTTCTCTTTCTTTCTTTCTTTCTTTCTTTTTCCTTTTTTATTATTTTATTTATTTATTTATTATTTTCATTTATTTATTTATTTTTTGATAATTCACTACCCCAGGGAAAAGGTAGTCTGGGTTACGCTGTCGCCACCCAGTTATCGGTGTTTTTTATGTTCTTACTCTTTTATGTTTGCATTGAGTTAGGGAGTCAATTAATAGATATTTGATATGAATTTCTCTTGAGGGAAATACTATAGAGATTGAAATGATTCTTCTGACTCGAGCACTGTACGTTGTTACACCGCTGAAGTTGTTTGGTCTGATATCACACAGCAACTCAATGTGTCATGTCTGATTCTAATTTTGAAAACAAAAGCACGTGGGGTTTTATTTTGATGACGTCACAAAAGTAACGGATGCTTTGTGAATCTGGTCGATCATTTCGGTCTCTTCAATTTTCAAAAAGGATGGAAAATAATGGTTTTCAATGGTTATATTTTCACTGAACAATCATCAAAACAGACGCCATGACATCTCCTCCAGTTGCTACTGATCTCGCCTTTCCCTGTCACAGAGGGCTTGACAGTCCAGGATGTAGTGGGTAAGCAGATGGCTCACCACGGTCTGGGTTGAGGTGAGTTGAGTTTGTTTGTGTGTGCGTTTGTTTGTGTGTTTGTTTGTGTGTTTGTTTGTGTTTGTTTGTGTGTTTGTTTATGTGTTTCTTTGTGTGTGTGTTTGTTTGTGTGTTTGTTTGTGCGTTTGTTTGTGCATTTGTTTGTGTGTTTGTCTGTGTGTCTGTGTGTGTTCGCGCGTGCCTGTGTAATGCAACTTGCCCTCATTAAACAGAGGGAGGGACTGGAGGGGGGTAGAGCAGGAGGGGAAAAGGGGAGAGGGGGGGGCAATGAAGACATTTCTTTTGGCACTCGTTCGGCAACCTCCCAGCTGCAAAAATACCCTAATCGTAGCCGCTGGATGGTAACAGCTTCCTCTCTTGACATCAATCGGGTGTATCGTGATGTTTTTATACTGAGTTGCTGTCCTATACCAGTTCCTTGTGGGGGAGGGGGGGGGGGGGGCAAGCCAGCCTCTGCGAGTGCCGGTCCCAAGCCCGGATAAATAGATAGGGTTGGTGTCAGGAAGCGCATCTGCCAAAACCATTTGACAGACGCGAAACACACCCAAACCCTCAGCTTAGAGTGGTGCATGTATATAACACACATGAATTTAAGAAACGGATTGTAGCAACATCATCATCCACGTGTTATGTTGCAGCTATAAAATCAGTCAGTCAATCAGTGCTGTAAGGAAATATAAATAATTTACTGAATACGTTAATTCTTTGTGTTGGAGAGATGATATATGAGTCATTAGTTCAAAATGTATATAGCGTGCATCATAACTGTCAATTTGCCATGCTCTATAGACATAAAATATATCTATGCCACATACCATAAATACAAAAGATATTAAAATCATCAAAGAGGGTACAGATGCAAGCAATAAACTCATCCATCTATCCCATTACAAACATAAAACCCATCAAAACCACCACATCTAACACAACACAGACATAAAACGGATAAAAAAACAAACAACAAAAGGAGACACCAAACCAATAAACAGAAAATACAAAAAATACACACACACACACAAAAATCACAACAAAAGGAGACACCAAACAAATAAACAGAAAATACAAAAAATACACACACACACACAAAAAAAATCACAACAAAAGGAGACACCAAACAAATAAACAGAAAATACAAAAAATACACACACACACAAAAAAAAATCACAACAAAAGGAGACACCAAACCAATAAACAGAAAATCCAAAAAAAAAAAAAAAAAAAAAAAAAAAAAAAAAAAATTCAAAACCTCCCAAATATTTAGGCTCAGTTCAGACCGTGACAACCAAATTATTTTCGGTTTCGAGCCTAATTCTGGTTTTCTGCGGAAGATTACACTGCGGCCGGGAATGCTCGGCTGGAACAATGGCTGAAGGAAGGAAGGGAAGAGGAACTGGTGCGAAGAGAATGAAACGAAGGGACGGGAGGAGAAGGAGAAGGAGGAGCGTAATGGAGGAAGAAAGAGGAATTGGTGTGATGAGAAAGATGCAAACGAAGAGACGGGAAGAGAATGAAAGAAGAAAGAAAGAAGAGGGAATAAAAAGGGTAATAGAGGAGGAAAAGATAAATTAATATCAGGAGATTGAAGAGAGAGATGCTATAATGAAAGGAAGATAGAGATAGTGAACTGGTGCGATGAGAATGACGGAATAAATTGGTGGGAGGAGTGAAGAGAGAAATAGATGAATGTCAGGAAATGGAAGAAGGATAGATTAATAGGAGGAGGATAGGACGAACGTTAATGATAGGAGAGTGAGGAGAAAGAGATAAACGAGGAAATGGACGAATGTGAATAATGAAGAGAAAGCAAATATGAAAGTAATGGAGGAAGATGAAATTATTGTAGGAGAATGGAAAGAAAAATTAACTGATGGTAGGAGAAAGAAGGAAGAGAGATGAATCGATATGATGAAGAGGGAAAATGAAAGAGTTAGGAGAATAAAGAAAAATGAATCGATATTAGAAGAAAGTAAAGAAATAGTAAATATAAGAGGAATAGAGGAATACGGAATAACGGTAGGATAATCTCTAGAAATCTTTCTTTGTCCCTTTCTTTCTCACTTTCTTTCTCTCTATCTCTCTATCTCTTTTTCTCTCCCTCTATCTCTCTCTATCTGTCTCTCTCTCTTTCTCTCCCTCGATCTCTTTCTCTCCCTCTATTTCTCTCTGTCACTCTATTTCTCTCTATTCCTCTCTCTCTCTTTCTTTCTATCTCCCTTTCCCTAT
>NC_091582.1:19082480-19084980 GCF_042767895.1 Penaeus vannamei | reverse complement strand
GGCCACTTGGTAAGTTCTAGATACAATCAGATTCGTCACCTGCCAAATAAGCGTACAGAAGCTTTCATATAGTGCAATATCAAAGATATAACGGCAAAAAAACACAAAATGAACATCACTAAAGCGTGATGAATGTACTCTATTAGGTCACCATAATTTGGGACCTAGGATGTGGATTCCATCAGAGCATTCAGGAAGTGAATTGTAGAGAATACCCAAAGCAGAATGATTAAACCGATATAATAGACAGAATTTCGAGGAGTTATGCATACTCCGCAAAGATGCGAATGGTATGGCGTTACCTTGGAATATCGTCTGCACCATTGGCAATACCCTTTATTTCCTGGCTTGGGTTCGTGCACTCCGCCACTTTTCCAAGCGACAACACCGATTAGGGAGGAAAACACAAATGTCTGAACTGGGGGTAATGTCCAATACAAAATATTCGTGAGAGTAGTAACATCATAGACTAATGCGCATGCTAAGCGAGTCATCTATTTCAGGTGAGTGCTGCCAATGTACATCATAATGTAGGGATTACCGCAGGCCAAGGATTCCAATGGCTTTTTAAAGAAATTCTTAATGGAAAAAGGATTGACCTACGACTCGCTTTTTTCTTTCTTGATCTTCTACGCCCAGTTATTAATATGGACTGCAATTAGACGCACGAAAAGGAAAACCAAATACCACATGCTCATTCCCATTAGCCAAAGAAATTTTCCGGCGGCGATAGTGAGAACCACGCACATTATGGCAACAGGAACTCGTATATTTATTGCAGGCTGACTTTCGCTCACAATTTCGAGAACGCGTTTATTAGTCTGAGCTTGGGAAAGCGTTTCCAGGGGCGTTTCCTCTGAATGCGAAGAAGGAGCTTGAGCCGACTCTGGCTTTGATTGCGAAGGAGCTTGAGCCGACTCTGTCTTCGGTTGCGAAGAAGGAGCTGGAGCCGACTCTGTCTTCAGTTGCGAAGAAGGAGCTTGAACCGACTCTGTCTTCGGTTGCGAAGAAGGAGCTTGAACCGACTCTGTCTTCGGTTGCGAAGAAGGAGCTTGAACCGACTCTGTCTTCGGTTGCGAAGAAGGAGCTTGAGCTGACTCTGTCTTCGGTTGCGAAGAAGGAGCTTGAACCGACTCTGTCTTCGGTTGCGAAGAAGGAGCTTGAACCGACTCTGTCTTCGGTTGCGAAGAAGGAGCTTGAACTGACTCTGGCTGTGGTTGTAAAGGAGCTTGAGCCAACTCTGGCTGTGGTTGCAAAGGAGCTTGAGCCGACTCTGGCTGTGGTTGCAAAGGAGCTTGAGCCATCTCTGGCTGTGGTTGCAAAGGAGCTTGAGCCAACTCTGGGTGTGGTTGCAAAGGAGCTTGAGCCATCTCTGGCTGTGGTTGCAAAGGAGCTTGAGCCATCTCTGGCTGTGGTTGCAAAGGAGCTTGAGCCATCTCTGGCTGTGGTTGCAAAGGAGCTTGAGCCAACTCCGGCTGTGGTTGCAAAGGAGCTTGAGCCAACTCCGGCTGTGGTTGCAAAGGAGCTTGAGCCAACTCCGGCTGTGGTTGCAAAGGAGCTTGAGCCAACTCCAGCTGTGGTTGCAAAGGAGCTGCCTGCTCCTCCTCCTCCGTCTGTGTCTTAACTGATACTAATGTCCGTCCGGCAGTAGGATCTTGGCGTCGCTGTTCGCTGTCGTCGAGATACTATTATTGTTTTCCGTTTGCGGCTCCCATATTATTGCTCATTTCTATTAGTAATTGGCCTCATGTGTTTTTCGTAAAGAGGTTGTGTGTCGTGAGGTCATGGACGAGCAAGGAATCGTAAGGAGGTCAAGGTGGAGCAGGGAGGGGAGGTAGGGAAGAGAGGTCAAGGAGGAGTAGGGAATGGTAATGATAATAACTACTAATGAAAATAGGAATAACAATAATATGATGATTATAATATGAAAATTATAATGATTATAATTGTGAGGAAAATTATAATTATAATAACAGAGGAAAATTATAATGAATTATAATAGGAAAATTATAATGATTATAATGTGAGGAAAATTATAATAAAAAGATATATAATAACGATATTGATTAAAACTATAACAATGCTGATAATGATAATCGTGATAACAATGGTGATAATAGCAATAGTAATTAATGATAATAATAATAATAAGAAATCATAAATAATAATAGCAATGATAGTGAGTGATAATAATACCAGTAGTATTTATGAAAATTATAATGATTATCGTAATAATGATAATGATGATAATAATAATAATAATAATGATGATGATGATAATAATAATAATAATAATAATAATAATAATAATAATAATAATGATAATAATAATAATAATAATGGGGTAGAGGGTAGATGGGTAGATGTTGGGGTAGAATAAGAGTAGATGGGTAGATGTTGGGGTAGAGAGTAGATGGTAGATATTTGGGTATAGATTTTTTATAGGTTTGCAATAAATTCATGATAACCATTATCATCATTCTTGTAAGAACGAGAGAGA
>NC_091582.1:19042480-19044980 GCF_042767895.1 Penaeus vannamei | reverse complement strand
CATTCCAACACTGAACCATTCCGACACTGAACCATTTCAACACTGAACCATCTCAACACTGAACCATTTCGACACTGAACCATTCCGACACTGAACCATTTCAACACCAAACCACTTCAACACTGAACCATTCCAACACTGAGCCATTCCAACACCGAACCATTCCAACACCGAACCATTCCAACACCGAACCATTCCAACACTAAACCATTCCAACACCGAACCATTCCAACACTGAACCATTCCAACACTGAACCATTCCGACACTGAACCATTTCAACACCGAACCATCTCAACACTGAACCATCTAACCGCAAACAAATTCCAACTATTTGAACCATTCCGACACTGAACCATTTCCAATACTCGACAACCATCTCAACACTGAACCATTTCGACACTGAACCATTCCGACACTGAACCATTTCAACACCAAACCACTTCAACACTGAACCATTCCAGCACTGAGCCATTCCAACACTGAACCATCTCAACACCGAACCATTCCAACACTGAACCATTCCAACACCGAACCATTCCAACACCGAACCATTCCAACACTGAACCATTCCAACACTGAACCATTTCAACACTGAACCATTCCGACACTGAACCATTTCAACACTGAACCATTTCAACACAGAACCATTCCAACACCGAACCATTTCAACACCGAACCATTCCAACACTGACCCATTCCAACACTGAACCATTCCAACACCGAACCATTCCAACACCGAACCATTCCAACACCGAACCATTCCAACACCGAACCATTCCAACACCGAACCATTCCAACACTGAACCATTCCAACACTGAACCATTCCGACACCGAACCATTCCAACACCGAACCATATCAACACTGAACCATCTCAACACTTCAGTATCGATAGATCGGATTTTAAAGTCCAGTGGTCGAATCGGCAGATGGCGGTGAACCCTACAAAAGCCCTTTATAAACCAGCTTTTTATTCACAAATCTTTGCATCAAGGAAATAAAGTACGCTGCATTAACGTGCCCACAACGAAGGGAAATCCAAAACAGTATTTGCGTAGTAATCTCGTACTGCCAACACCGTGTACCTTTTTTAAAACTTTTTATTTGGTTTGGTTTAGTATTTTGAGAGAGAGAGAGAGAAAAAAGGAGAGAGAGAGAGAGAGAGAGAGAGAGAGAGAGAGAGAGAGAGAGAGAGAGAGAGAGAGAGAGAGAGAGAGAGAGAGAGAGAGAGAGAGAGAGAGAGAGAGAGAGAGTTAGTGAGTGAGTGAGTGAGTGAGTGAGTGAGTGAGTGAGTGAGTGAGTGAGTGAGTGATAGATAGATAGATAGATAGATAGATAGATAGATAGATAGATAGATAGATAGATAGATAGATAGATAGATAGATAGAGAGAGAGAGAGACAGAGAAAGAGAGACAGATAGATTTATAAATAGATAGAGAGAGAGAGAGAGGTAGTGTGTGTGTGTGTGTGTGTGTGTGTGTGTGTGTGTGTGTGTGTGTGTGTGTGTGTGTGTGTGTGTGTGTGTGTGTGTGTGTGTGTGTGTGTGTGAGAGAGAGAGAGAGAGAGAGAGAGAGAGAGAGAGAGAGAGAGAGAGAGAGAGAGAGAGAGAGAGAGAGAGAGAGAGGGAGAGAGAGATAGGTAGATAGATAGATAGATAGATAGATAGATAGATAGAGAGAGAGAGAGAGAGAATGAGAGAGAGAGAGAGAGAAAGGTACTATTATTCCATGTCAATATCACAGTGTCGAGTCATATTGTTTTAGATAAAAGGAAAATTGAAATTAAGATAAAAAACACACACAAAAAGGAGAGATTACTCGAGCTTTCGTCATGAGAGGATTAAGCTACACATTAGGATTTTTTCCTTTTCTCTCTCGAGTGAAAATACAGGGAGGATTATGAGTGTTTTTCGTTCTTGCAGTTTTGGATACGAATTTATTTTTTATTGTGTTTTCAGGGTGGAGGAGAGAACGCGGGAGAGAGGGAGGACGGGAGGGAAGCTTACATACGCACACACACACACACGCAAACACACACACACACATACACACACACGCACACACAGACACACACACACACACACACACACACACACACACACATACACACACACACACACACACACACACACACACACACACACACACACACACACACACACACACACACACACACACACACACACACACAGACACACGCACAAAACGGTGTGTGTGTGTGCCAACGATCTGCTTACCTTTTTTTTCAGTCTTTTGGTGTTTTGTGCTCCCCTCTCTTCTGTTATTCCTCCTTCGTTCACCCTTCCTGCTTCTCCTTTACTCCCCTCTTCCCATTCCCTCCCCTTCTTCACGCTCCTTTTCCCATTTGCCCTGTGCCTCTCCTCCCCCCAGCTTCTTTCAGTCTCCTTCCCTCCCATCCATCCCTCCCCTGTCCTCCCTTCCTCTCCCCTCTTCCCCTCCCACCTTTTCCCTGTCCCTTGTGCCCTCTTATTTCTCTTAT
>NC_091582.1:19024980-19027480 GCF_042767895.1 Penaeus vannamei | reverse complement strand
TCTTCTATTCCTTCTTCTATCCTCTCCTTTCTTTTCACACTTTCATCACCCCTCCTTCCCTCCTCCAACCTCCCCTATCCTTTTTAACACCCTTCTCTCCGTTTTCCAATCCCATTATATCATCTCCCCTTTTCCTACATTCCTACTCTCCTTTTCTTTTCCCTCCTTCCCTTCCCCCTATCCTTCCTACTCTCCTTTTCTTTCCTCTCCTTCCCTTCCCTCGTTTATCAACATTGCTCCATCTCCCCTTCGAAGTTTCATCCGGGACTTTGCGAAGGCTCCCGAGCAAAAATTCTCTTCCTTTTCGCTCTGGCTTGATTATGTACACATTCGCCACTTCGCAAGGATGACCAAAATAACGTCTCGAGAGGAGGGTCCTGAGAGGGTGCGTCGTCTTGCAAGCAGGGCTGGATCTCAACGGAAATTCGTCTGCTAAACGGAAATAAAACTGATGGATGGTCACGTGACTGCGGATATTTTTTTTCCCCTGCAGACTGCTTTTTTAGTTATTTTCTGTGATAGCAGATGGTTTCGTGCAATTGGAAAATATTTAAAGCAATGATTGAATATTTTCCCTGGTTCAAATAAATCAAACATGAAAATTCCTTAAACCATTTTGGTATAATCTGATTAGATGTGGCAGACCGAACGTCATCTTCAACTAGGTCTTCCAGCTGGACATCACCAAAGGCAGAGCTACAGTCCCATAGATTTACTTTAAACCTTCAGCCCTACAACACCCTCACTATGTTTTAGTCGTATACTTTTTTTGAGAAATCAAATTTACAGGTTCGATGTCGCATTTTCTTAAGTTGTACTTCTAATACATTTTCTATAAAGGGATGCGGGTGCATTTTCTTTTGTTGAATGATGTTACGTTGTTGGCTTTATGTCTTTATGATTTATTTTTTTATGAAGTGAAATAAACAAGATGATTATGATGGTTTATGCTTCAATTTTATTATTTATATGCGTTTTCTGTATCATCTAATGTTTAGAAAACGGCCATGTTGCTGCGGATAAGTGTTCAACTCGGTTTGTAAAGCTGTCTGAGAGAACTTTGCAAGCTGTTTGAGACTTTTTCCGAACGCTAGATGGCTCTGCTTGCTGATAGTGGATTTTCTGAACAGTAGATGACTCTGCTTGCTGGCTGTGGCCTTTTTGAACACTAGATTGCTCTGCTAGCTGGTTGTGGATTTTTCTGAACACTAGATGGCTCTGCTTGCTAGTTGTGGCTTTTTTTCGAACGCTAAATGGCTCTGCTAGCTGGTTGTGACTTTTCCTAATGCTAGATGGTTCTGCTAGCTTTGTTGTGACTTTTTTCGAACGCTAGATGGCTCTGTATGCTAGTTGTGACTTTTTCCGAACGTTAGATGGCTCTGCTTGCTGGCTGTGACTTTTTTCCGAACGCTAGATGGCTCTGCTTTCTAGTTGGGACATTTTTCCGAACGCTAGATGGCTCTGCTAGCTGGCTGTGACTTTTTCCAAACGCTAGATGGCTCTGCTAGCTGGCTGTGACTTTTTTTTCGAACGCTAGATGGCTCTGCTTTGGACGTTCCTCGACTCACGTGGGTTGGAAAGGGAGGAGGAAGAAGAGGGGAAGGGGAGGAGGATGGGGAGAGTGTGTGTGTGTTTGTGTATATGAATATATATAGTACATCTCTTATATATATTTATATGTACACACACACACACACACACACACACACACACACACACACACACACACACACACATATATATATATATATATATATATATATATATATATATATATATATATATATATATATATAGGAATATATGGTTGTGTATATATACATATATATATATATATATATATATATATATATATATATATATATATATATATATATATGTATATGTATATATATATATATATACAAATATGTTTAAATATATATAAATATATATACACATATATATGTATATATAGAGAGAAGAGAACAGAGACCTGTAACAGCTAAAACCACAAAATAAGTCTATCAATCCATGAGAAAATCCTTGTCCTAATCGGAAAACCGAATAAATGCTTCCTCTGTTTGTCAACGACTCCCATAATTCAAGACCACTGCTCTCCCAACAGCAATAAGCTCCCCAGGTCATTATCATGAGTCTGAATTGTCTCCATTGTAAAGGTTTTGCTTTTGACGAAATGCACCCGATATAGCGCAGTCTCGAAACTCACGGTGAGCTCGCATAATGCTTGTCTCATTCCTTAACATTTCATCGTTTGTCCAAAAATACAAATTATTGAGTATCACTTTCGCCGGAACGCAAATACACTCGAAAAAGATGCAATTCTCGAGTTTATGGGGTCTTTCGGAGACGTATTCGTTAAGCCACCATAGAACATACATGAGGAAAAGGGGATATATTTCGATCGCTGTTCCATTAACCGTTATAAAAAATCCCAAAATGACTAAATGTGGCTTTGGGTTAACAGTATTTCCCTATCCCTGCTTCCTACGGTGAAAAT
>NC_091582.1:18994980-18997480 GCF_042767895.1 Penaeus vannamei | reverse complement strand
TTTGTTCATTTTCAGCCGTCACTTCTTGACTTTAAAGAACAAGATTATCCCATTAGGCATTTCCAGATTAAAAAACAAAAACAAACAAGTTAGGAGGTAAATTAACAATAATAATACCGCTCCTGAACAAAGCAAGTACAAAAATAGGAGGAAAAATATTAAGCTTTGTAAAAGAATAAAGTGAAATTGACAATAATCTTTTAACACTTTAAGGTACAGAGGAAATGGTGGAGGGTCTGGGGTGAATATAATGCAATACACGTCATTTTGGTTAAAATACAATAAGGACAAAATTCATGAAAGAAAAGAGAGAGCAAGAGAAAGAAGAGAGAAAGACGAGAGAGAGAGAAAAAAAGAAGGAAAAGAGAGATTGAGAGAGAGAGAGAAAGAGAGAATTAGAGAGAGAGAGAGAGAGAGAGAGAGAGAGATAGAAAAGAAAAGAGAAAGAAAAGAGAGAGAGAGAGAGATAATGAACACTTTGTATTAGTGATCCTGTATCTTGACATATAATATGTTTTACTAGATAATAATCTATGAGTTTGACAGAACTGGCAAACAATATCACAATTTTTCATCAATAGCAAATATTTGTTTATTTTGCTTCATGATGTTGAATATCATTAAAAGAGGCGTATATTGTCAGGTTCAGGGATATTATATAGAAGATATCACTAAAATTTTCAGTTATGCTTCAGGGAAGAAAATATATTTTTCATTGTTTTTCCTATTTTTACTAATGCCTATGCATATACTCATTATGCTTCTATATTCGTTAGGAGAAAAATTTGAATGGAGTATGATCGATACAACACACACACACACACACACACACACACACACACACACACACACACACACACACACACACACACACACACACACACACACACACACACATATATATAAAATATATATATATATATATATATATATATATATATATATATATATATATATATATATATATATATATATATGTGTGTGTGTGGTGTTTCCTTGTCTCTCTGATATACTTTTTTCACACTTCTAATTTAAGAAAGTTGAGCTTCGGGTGTAAAGTATTAATATATATAAAAACATATATACATGAAAAAAATGTTCAAAATGATAAAAAATGTAAACAAAAAAATGTCCAAAATGATAGAAATATAATCCTTTCAAAATTGTTTAGATATAAGATATGCATATAAATACATGCATATAAAGAAATGAAAAAAATTTCAAAATGTAAAAAAAAAAACTATATAAAAAACGGGACGAGCACAGTGAAACGTTCAAACTAACAGAAAATGAGGCAATTAAGATAATTTTACCGGACTACGACACCGACTTCGTGTCCACCAACGCTGAAGATTCACTCACTAAATAATGACATTTTGGAAAGTCGAGAAGAACAACGAGAAACTCGAGAAGATCTTCACCATAATTAAGAGAGGATGAATAATGAAGACAGCGATGAAGGTCGTAGATCGAAACGCCGACTCGACACAGAAAAGAACTTTGATGGAGATGAAAGAGAACCGTCTAAAAAACAACATAAATATTTATACTCGGGTACATAAACCAATATTTGTTTAACGTGTTTCTTTTATTGAACAGTTGATAATATTGTTACATAAGGGCGAAGATCGTAGCGTAGTCATGTCCGGCGCAAACGGTGCTTGTATATCATAAGTTAATATAACATTAATAAAGAAAAGTAACAAAGGATATTTAAGAACACTAAAGTAATTTCAAAATAGTTGTACAATGTAATACCTATACAAAATATGATTACTGGCCAGTATGAACGATTCTTATACATGCTCAATTTATTAATTTATGTGTACAATGAATGAAAGTTAAGGTACCAAGATGAGCCAAAATAACTACAATGACGTCACAAGTAACTTTTAGAGTACCCAACAGATGGCACTCTTCCGAAATTCGAGGACTCCTCGAATTTCCTCCTCTTCCTCCTCCTCCCTCTCCCCTTCCTTTTCCTTCCTCCTCCCCCTCCCCCTCCCCTTCCCTTTCCTTCGCCTGTTGTACTTAGCAAAGTTTTCCCGAGTCGAAATGTTTAGTCTTTGGTCGGGACGGTGGCACTTGTTTCACGTTTTCTACCCGTTTTCTACCGAGCTTGAGGGGGAACTCTTCTATTATTAACGGTAAGGTGGAGGTTAAGTGGTGCTGGGAATTTTTGCATTTTCTATTTCTTTTCTTCTGTTAGGAGAAGGTTTGCATGTATCAGTAATGCTCTTGCGTGTTGGTTCTTCGGTTTTTGTATTAAGTGGTCGAAGTGCTTCAGTAAATATATATATATATATATATATATATATATATATATATATATATATATATATATATGTATGTATGTATGTATGTATGTATTTATATATATTATGTATACATATATATGTATATATGTATATATATATATATATATATATATATATATATATATATATATATATACATATATATATATATATACATATATATATACATATATATGTATATA
>NC_091582.1:18969980-18974980 GCF_042767895.1 Penaeus vannamei | reverse complement strand
TATTAATCGTAATGACCTTATCAACATAAATAATAATGAAAATGTTAATGACCATAATTGCAATAATAACAATAATGATATATTTTTTTAATGATGATTGTATCAATGTTAGTGAAGATGATGTTGATAATGATCAGAATAATCATGATGAAAAATAATGATGATAATGATGATGAACAATAAGTATGATGTTAACAGTGATATAATGATGCTATCAACAAGAGCAGAAAAAGCAGTGGTAATGATAATGACAAAGAAAAATAATGGCAATGATAATGGTGTTAATGATAATGATAAAGATAATAATTATAGTAATGCCAATAATACCAATAATGATAATGATAATGATGATAATGATAATAATAATGCTTATGATTATAAAAATAATAATGATAATAATAATGATAATAATAATAATAATAATAATAATAATAATAATTATTATTATTATTATTATTGCTATTATAGTAACAATAATAATGATAATGATAATAATAATAACAGTAACAATTAGTATTATCATTATTATCATTACAATTAGATAATGATGATAATATTAGTAGCGGTAGTAATAATAGTAATGAAAATGATGATTATAATAATAATTTTAATAACAACAATAATAACTTAATGATAAGAAGAATGCTAATAATAACAATGATAACATTAATGATAAGAATATATAATAATAACAATATCATTAATAATAACAATAGTAATAATGATAATGGTAATGATAATGATAAAAATAATGATAACAAAAATAGTAATAATGAAAATAATAATGATAATAATAATAATAATAATAACAGCAACAATAGTAAAAAAAATCGATTTCAACAATAATAGGTACAAGATGTATACTGAAAATAGATAAAACATAAAACCTCAGTGCAACGCATTCCTTGCATGAAAATCCCACATTGCAAATATTTAACATTTCTGCAAAGATCAAACTATATTTTGCGGATCCCCCTCCCCCCTGCCCCCCCCCCCCCCGCCAATTCACGAAATCATATGCCATCATGCAAGCTTCTAAAATATGTAGATTCTCGAAATTCTGTGTGCTTTTGCTTAAACATCCGTATCATTTTAAAAGTCTTTTGAAAGATAAACTCGAAAGTGATTAGAATTATGTTAAGATAAGGACGTTTGTAAACACAATCTAAGATCGTGATAAAGTGATGGGAATTAAAAAGATAAATAATTAAAAAAGAAAGAAAGAGAAAAAAGAAAGAAAAAAAAGAAAAAAAGAAATAAAAACAAAAGATAAAAGACAAAAAAAAGAAGATATATATCTATAAATTGAGGAAACAAAGGAATGAATGTGTTGTCAGAGATCAGAGAAATGAGATGAAACGAAAGAAAAATAGATCAAGAAAGAGAAAGATTAAGCCAGCACGGAGAAAGAATAATATTTGCAAGACACACGCAAGGTGCAGCAAACGCGTCACCCTTTTCGCGGAAAATTTGCACAAAAAGTCGTCCATTAGAAGCACTTTTAATAATAGAACGTGCATTTTTACACTAATATGTACTTATTTATGGTCAGTAATGAAGCACTTTTAATAATAGAACATGCATTTTTACACTAAGATGTACTAAAAGATTTGTTTTATTTATGGTCAGTAATGTAAAAAGTCTACATTATTAAGTTTCAGCGGATGTACCAAATATGTCACTTTGTACAGGGAGTTTACGCGAGAATTTTCAAACTCTGTCGATGTAAATGTTACTTGACCTTACATACACTTAGATTTGTGACTTTACAGGATATGTGAGAAAAATATCTGGAAATTTATTGTCTTTTAAAACTGCGAGAAAGAAAGAAAGAAAAGAAAAAAGATTCAGAGAAAATCTTATACTAAGAATAAGTCTTCCTTTATCAGATATTCACGTTTACGGATTCGTAAGATATTTCTTTGCGTGAACGATTGAGGAGAGAACATAGAGGAAAAAAGAGGAAATAGAAGATGATGATAATGATAATGATGATGATGATGATCACGACGATCATGATGATGACCATGATGATGAAGAAATAGAAGAAGAAGAAGAAAGATAGGAGAGTATACGGAAACACTTCTGGCAAAGATTATTATTACATTCAAATTATTGGATGTTGCTGAAGTATGGATGGAAAACGGTTGTTCACACTAGTAATGACGATAATGATGTCACTCATAACAGAAACTATTAAAGTACTATAACTCTTGCGATTGTTATAACTCCTGTTACTACTACTGTTGTTACGACAACTACAACTTCTGCTTCTGACAATTATGATAAAAACAATAATAATGATAATAATCATGCAACTACTTTATCATAGGATGAAAGGTAATGGTAGAGCATAATAGCAGTAATGATAGCAATGATAATGATAATCATCATCATGTTTATGATAGCGATAAGGCTAATCTATCTAACACACACACACACACACACACACACACACACACACACTCACACTCACACACACGCACGCACACACACACACACACACACACACACACACGCACACGCACACGCACACGCACACATACACACACACACACAAACAAACACACACACGCACACACACACACACACACACACACACACACACACACACACGCACGCACGCACGCACACACGACACCGCTTGCAATATCGCAACTTTATACCGCATTGAAATCATCCAGTACAACACGGATATCTCTAATGACAGAGATAATCTAGATATCATTTAGAATGTAATGTAATAAAAGATATCATTTAGAATGTAATGAACCTGCTGACGTACAAAGGCCATGTTAACCCATTTTGCAGAACTATTGTCATTCATAAAATCTATAAATGAATGAATTTTCTTGGAGAAAATTGCATAATTCACAGCAGCAACACGAACGAAAGATCTAATTACAGAAGGAGAACATACGGGAATACAACGTCCTTTTATTTAGCGTTTAACATGACCATTGTTGCGGGGACTATTGTCAATTCTTCACTAGTTTCATCAGAGGAGTCAGGTAGCCAAATTTTAGCCTTGAATAAAGATATGGTTTTGTGAACGTGATTGTGTTTTTCTCTTTAATAAAGATTGACAAACTATACTGGGAAAAGTATTAATACCCTGGTATAGAATTTTATAGAAGTTAGGAATGATTCAGTTATGAATGAGGAAAGATATATATATATATATATATATATATATATATATATATATATATATATGTATGTATGTATGTATATATATTGCAGATTTCTTATACAAGATTTGTTTGCAGTGCCATTAGCTATTTGTGTTCTCTCAGAAAACACACACGCGCATACACACACACACGCGCGCGCGCGCGCGCACATACATACATATATATGTATATAGTGTATATAATATAAAATTCAGATCACCCCTATGATTTTGGCTCATTTTCATTAATATAAATCAATATAAAAATACAATGATAATATCAAAACTAATTATGAGCACACAAATTAATTTCAATTTGGCTCATTTTCAGTTTACGATTGTTAAAGAAATGTTATATTTTTTATGAATATGAGTACAAAAATGTATTTTGCTAATTTCTTATATGATATATATATATATATATTATATATATATATATCATATATATATATATATATATATATATATATATATATATATATATTAGCATAAGCTTTTTTATGAAATGGTAATGAATTCAAACCCTTTGTGGACACAGCCCCAGTTAATCACTCACTGTAGATGTTACTCCCCCCCCCCCCACACCCATCGACCTAAGCAAAAGTGGGCGGCAGACTAAGGGTATCGGTATGCACGGGCGTGCACTGGAGGGACTCACCCCGCCCGCGTGAAGCTGAAAAGACGCACACCAAGTCACACCAAGTAGTCCAGGTTTTAGCTTAAAAAAAAAAAAATACCCTAAAGGTGCTGTCACACTGGCACTTTTTTCCGTCAATTTCTTTGACAATCTTATTTAACATAAATACAAGCATTCTTGAATATAGCTCTTGATTTGACTACGCTTGGCTGAAAAAGTTGACGGAAAGGTTTTCAGACGGAAACAATCATTATCGTCTGACTGGAAAATCGACAGTTCGCTCAAAAATGGAAAAAAATATCAGAAAATTGTAAAAAACAAGAAAAAAAAATACGGAAAAAGTGCTAGTGTGACAACACCTTCAGTCTGCAAAGGCCAATTGTGATGATAAGCCTGTCTGTCTATCCATAAAGACGCATATTTTGGGAACATCTAAACAATAACTAATCACACGTGTTATATCTTAGCTTAACAATGAACCAAAAATTCCTGTTTCGCTCAATTACTGCTCAATAATATTCCTCGAATATTGAAATTGATCTGCGTCACTAAGAGAAATATTGTGTGT
Organism: Penaeus vannamei; assembly: GCF_042767895.1. Taxonomy (NCBI): domain Eukaryota; kingdom Metazoa; phylum Arthropoda; class Malacostraca; order Decapoda; family Penaeidae; genus Penaeus; species Penaeus vannamei. Next base: position 18,970,603 of record NC_091582.1, on the reverse strand, counting down.
ACGAAATACTGTAAACTTTCTTAGCGCTTTATTGTAGAACAAGTTAGAAGTCTGTACTGTACATGGTAGGTATTTGTTCTCCTTTGCCGGTGAACCAAAGTTATGGGGATAAACACACACAAACACACACACGCACATACTTACAAACACACACACACGCACACACACGAGCGCGCGCACACACACACACACACACACGAGCGCGCACACACACACACACACACACACATATATATATATATATATATATATATATATATATATATATATATATGTATATGTATATATATATATACATGTATGTGTGTATGTATGCATGTATATATGTCAACACGCACACACTCTCAGTGACCCATATGAACACACACACGAACTCAATGACACATATGGATACACACATACACACACACAGTGACCCATGTGAACACACAGACACTCATACGAACTCAGTGACCCATATGAACACATACACACACACACACGAACTCAATGACACAAATTAACACACACACACACAAACGAACTCAGTGACCCATATGAACACATACACACACACACACGAACTCAATGACACAAATTAACACACACACACACAAACGAACTCAGTGACCCATATGAACACA
>NC_091582.1:18957480-18959980 GCF_042767895.1 Penaeus vannamei | reverse complement strand
TCATCATTATCATTATTGTTAATTCTTTTATTATCATTATTATCAATAATGTTATCATTGTTGTTTTCATTACTATTATTGTTATTATCAACATTATCATGACTATCGTTATCATTATCATTATGATTATTATTTTCATTAGCAATTGCATTACTTTTACCATCATGACTATTTTCGTTATTGCTAATTTATTTGTTATTGTTATTATTTCTACTATTATTATTATTCTATCATTATTATCATGATCATTATCATTATTATTATTCTATTTTCGACTAGCATTATTATCATTATCATTGTCTCTATTATGATTATCATTATTATTATTATTATTATTATTATTATTATTATTATTATTGTTATTATTATTATTATTATTATTATTATTATTATTATTATTGTTATTATTATTATTATTATTATTATCATCATCATCATTATTGCCATCATTATCATTATATCATCATCATTGTTATCATTATCATTATATTGTCATTATCATCATCATCATCATCACTGTCATTATTATTATTATCATTCATATTATCAGTTACTCTTACAATTATCACTATCATCATATTTCTAAACTATAGAGATACAGATACTGTACAAGAGAAACTAAATTGTTTTGTCCTTCAAGAACTGCTAGCTATGTCTAAGGAAATCATGGCACTAAGAAGTCCAATTTTTATTTAGATTTTAGTTCCATTAAACATTCTAAACGACACCAACATGAAAGAATTAGAAATATATATGTAGAATTGTGGATATTGTTCGCTGGACAAAAAAAAAAAAAAAAAAAAAAAAAAAAAAAAAAAAAAAAAAAATCGCTTTTAATCACTTATGCTTTTGTTAATCCTGCGTATTGGATCATTTATTTCAATCTCATTGCCTTTGAAAGCGATAAACTGCGATTCTCATTTTACATCAATTTATGATTTATCAAACAATATATGAGGTGTGAATGATGACTTGCTTATGCATTTAGTGATTTAGGGAATCGTAATGGAAGAGAGAGAGAGAGAGAGAGAGAGAGAGAGAGAGAGAGAGAGAAAGAGAGAGAGAGAGAGAGAGAGAGAGAGAGAGAGAGAGAGCGAGAGAGAGAGGGGGGGGGGAGGGGGGAGGGAGAGCGAGAGAGGGAGAGTGAGAGAGATAAAGAGAAAGAGAAAGAGAGGGGGGGGAGAAAGAAAAAGAGAGAAAGAGAGAGAGGGAGAGGGAGAAATAGAGATAGATAAAGAGAAAAAGAGAGAGATTAATTTGGACTAAAATGCAAAGCCAGGCAGTGCCAAACAGTTAACGAACAGAAGAGTAATGCCACAAATCGAAAAGAGAAAATTATAAATCCTTTTCATCCTATGGCCCTATGACACATACAGTTTTCATGTTAGAAATATTACACTCATATGTAACAAATACCCGGAGCTATATCAAAGGAATTTTGAATTGTATTTTTCACAGAATGTATCGAATATCTAAAACATGGAACGTGGGCACAGACGTACACGCCCACGGACAGAGTTTAAAAAGTGTGTCTGTTCATGCATACACACATGGAAACACACACACATACACATACACACACACACACAAACACACACACACACACGCACACATACACACACACACACACACACACACACACACACACACACATATATATATATATGTATATATATATATATATATATATATATATATATATATATATATATATATATACGTATAAGAGATATTTATTGGAAATGAGACATTTTCGAAAGCGAGGACAGATTAGGTCGATGGATCAGGCGGTCTATGCGAAGGGATAAGCATAAGAAAGTAGACGGAGGAAGTGGGAAGTGAGGAGGTAAGAGAGAGAGAGAGAGAGAGAGAGAGAGAGAGAGAGATAACGAGAGAGTGTGAGAGAGAGAGAAACAGAGAGAGAGAGAGAGAGTGAGAGAGAGAGAGAGAGAGGAAAAGAGAGAGAGACAGATAGAGATAGAGATAGAGATAGATAGATAGATAGATAGAGAGAGAGAGAGAGAGATAGAGATAGATAGATAGAGAGAGAGAGAGATAGAGATAGAGATAGAGATAGAGATAGATATAGATAGATAGATAGAAATAGATAGATAGATAGATAGAAAGAGAGATAGAGAGAGATAAAGAGACAGATAGATAGATAGAGAGAGAGAGAAAACTATCCTGGTTGAAATGAGGAAGCTGCCTAATCAATGAGGATTCCACAGGTCTGCGGGCGTGGATGAAAGACTTTTCTCCCAATGACCACTCCATCTGGTGGTCTTTGTTCTTAATGCTATTGTCTGTTTCATTATCTTGTTTATTCGTTCAATTATCTTTCTTGGCCTTGCGATACTCAGAAAGAAACACAACTTAGCGCTTCTTTACATGGTTTTAGCTTTTTTTTTTTTTTTTTTTAGAAATTATGTTAGTAATAACATATTTTGATTTTTGATGTTGATAAAAATAATAATGATAAAAAAATCGGAAAGTATATTTC
>NC_091582.1:18947480-18949980 GCF_042767895.1 Penaeus vannamei | reverse complement strand
CTGACTGATGGATAACAGAACATTTCCATGGCTTTTGCATATTAACTCTAATACTCATTCAATTTTTATTGATATAAATAATAATGTATCTGGGTAGAACATACCTTAAAAAGAGGATATGTATGTGAAAAAGTAGATTGCTTGTCACGTTAAATTGAGTTAGGTACATTAGTAATGGTTTTATAGGTTAAGTGATGAAGAGAGTAAGATGAAAGATTTTAACAGTAGACCACTTTAGAATGAAATGAGATTGTGCCTTCAGAGTCATTTTGAGTTTATATTACCATGGCTTTTGTTATACTGTTTTATTAAGAAAAAAGTGTATGCGTTTATGTATTTGCGAGCACATAAACACACACACGGACTCACGCATGCAAGTACACACACACACACACACACACACACACACACACACACACACACACACACACACACACACACACACACACACACACACACACACACACACACACACACACACACACACACACACACACACACACACACACACATACACACACACACACACGGTTATCCCTTAAAACATAAAAAAAGAAAAACAATGGCGACCGTGTTGCCCTGGCGAAAGTCACCCTGCCCTCAAAGCCATTTTCTTGAGAATAAAGATAAAAGTGAAGGTATCTTTTTTTATGGGAGGACTTTCCCAGACCAGTGAAAATCTTCCTGTTTCGTATTTTCAAATATAAAAAAAGTTGTGAAATAAGGAATGAGAGTCAAATTTTGTATCTCGAAATATAACAAAAGACACACAAGCTAACCTTTATTTTTTAATCCAAAAAGATAAAATCATGAAAAGAGCGACTAAGTGATTCGAATCCCTGATGTATGGGTTCGAAACAGACTAATCGCACTTCTTAATGAACATTCTTTTTATATACTGTTTCCGTATTTTTTGATAGACAGCTAAGGTAGCTTATGAAATGTCCTTAACATATTTTTTCATCTTATTGCTCTTTTTTCACTCCAGAATCCAAAATATAGATTTCCCGCAATAAAATATTTGGCGCGTTTCTGTAGCAGACGAATTTCTACAATTCTGGCAGACTTGTCTTAGTTTTATCTATTATTCGTTTGTCACCGATCACTGCTTTTCTGCGCAGTTATTTGTGCCTTACTCTTACGGTTTAAATATCCTTCCTTTGTATATTTCAACCGTATATTAAAATTGATATCTGGTTTCAATATGTGAATCTCTGCGCAGGTGCTTCGTCTGCACTCAAGTTCCTCTGCCTTATGTGGTTCTGTTGCCCAGTGTCGGTCTAAGTAGGTATCAGGAAATCCACTTTTTTTCATTTAATCGGATTTTGGTTGTTGATCCATCGTAGATCAGTAATTGATCAAGACTGAAATTCAAGGATTATTCACACTAATGATGCAGCCAGAGTCATTAAATACTACTGGCTGATGGATAGCGCTTATGATTGTAAAAATAATAATAATAATAATAATAATAAAAAAAGAGAAAAAAAAAAACATTTCTATGGGAATTCAATCACTATTCGCTTTGTTACCCCGTTTTCATGTGTGTGTGTATGTGTGTGTGTGTGTGTGTGTGTGCGTGTGTATATGTGTGTGTGTGTGTCTGTGTGTGTGTGTGTGTGTGTGTGTGTCTGTGTGTGTCTGTGTGTGTGTGTGTGTCATTACAAAAATAACTCTGAAAGACAACAAAATTAATTCCTATAAAACGAATATTTTTTTATTCCTTTCTTTCTTTCATATGTTTTGATTTCCTGTTCGGATCGCCGAGCCTTCGTGACATAAATAAAAATAGAATGATAAATTCATTTGCTTTGATTTTGTTATTCCTTTCCATTTTTCCTTTACACCCTTTCATTTCCTTTATTCTTTTTCATTTCCTTTTTTTTCTATTTCAGGATTGCAGTGTTAATGCGAATCCTTGTTTCATGTGTGTAAAAAGAATACTGAAGAAGGGACAGACACAGAAGCGAAAAAAGTGTCAGCCTTTTTACACTTTTTACGAGGCAGGAACCTGGGCTAGTCGCAATTCCTTTAAAAATGATTCTTACTGATTGTATAAGTGTTTATGTGTATGTATGTATGTATGTAATTCTTTTATTAGAATGACTCCTCCTGATTGTGTAAGTGTTTATGTGTATGTATGTATATATGTAATTCTTTTAACAGAATGGCTTTTCCTGATTGTGGAAATGTTTATGTGTATGTATGAGTATTTTACGTGATAATTATTTCGGAATGCACAGTTATGTCAATAAAAGTTGTCATGAACATTTATTGGAAATTCCTTCATTAATACAAGTGTCCGGCAATTATTTTCGGTCGTTGTCATCAGGTATTCATTCTTCTAATTTCACATGTTCTGTTTCAGTGTCATTTCTATTGAAAGTTAACGAAAAGAATTAAAAAGAGAGAATATATAAATGCAGTGGGTTATTGTGTCGATACCCATGAACCAATATATTATCTTCATTTCTAATATAGGCTCAAAAGTCTTAGAAGA
>NC_091582.1:18931009-18936009 GCF_042767895.1 Penaeus vannamei | reverse complement strand
TGTGTGCGTGCGTGCGTGCGTGCGTGCGTGCGTGCGTGCGTGCGTGCGTGCGTGTGTGTGTGTGTGTGTGTGTATTATGATAAACAAAAAACAACAAAAATACTACTACTAATGATAATAATTATGATAATGATTATGTAAGTAATCATAATGGCAATAATGATAATGATACTGATGATGACTAAATTATAAACATTGATAACAATAATGGTAATAATAATAAGAAAATTGTAAAAAAATAATAACTCACTCCGGTTTATGAGGATGGATGTGTTGAATTCATCAATCTATAATAGAAGATATTGCACGCAAGATTTAAAAAACTACAGAATGGGTATGCATACACAAGTATTCAGTGTCAGCTGATTAAAAAAAAAAAAAATAGCGAATCGGCTACTCCACAGTCGTTAGGAGTTGCCAGTTTGTTTCTTTTCTGTTATCATTATCATCATTTATCATATAATTATCCCTATTATCATGATTTTGAAAACGCACAGATATACTGAAGGATAGAGCTCGCGAATACAAAATTCGATAACCACATTTTCTTTCTTTTCAGAAAATATTTTTGAAAATTAGCTTGTAACATATTTGGAAACAACATATGGTGATAAAGCCACATAAAGCCACGTAAAACAAACAGTGTCTGAAGGCTATATTAAAAAAGGGTTCTGATGATACATTACATACAAGAACATGAATTTCATAGATTTTAGAGATACTATTATTATTTTCGTAATAAACTGTTGATAATGTACTTAGAGAGAGAAGGGTGATTCAAACATTTCATCTATTTTGAAACCCAAACACATATATATCTTATTTTTTGTTACTATCAAAGTGATTCAATCAATGACATAAGAAGATGAAAAACACGCGCTTTGTAGAGGCAAAAATGTTGCATCTTATTTCCTTTAATAAATACCGGCGATTTATCTCAATAAAACTGATCATAATTATGCAAAAAAGAAATAATAGTGTTATTAACGACAGAAATGACCAAAATAGCTAAAAAAAAAAGCAAAAAAAAAACAAAAAAAAAAAGCGAGCAAAAAAGAAAGAAAAAAAAGCAAGCAGGAAAAAAAAGGGGGGGGGGGGGGGGGGCTGTAAAAGCAAAAATAAAAATATATATATAACCGACCAACCCCCCCGCATCGCATTTTCCAAGTACCCACCACCTTTCTCACTTTCAGATTTCCCCCCCTCCTCCCCACCCCCACCCCCTTTTTCCCCTTCCCCCTTTCCCCCTCCCCCCTCCCCCTCCCCCCTCCCCCTTTCCCCCCCCACCCCACCCCCACCCCCTTTTCTCCCCCCCGTTTTATATTCATTACAGCTTTCCATCGGCGGTCTGATTTATCTTCCATTCAGCGAACAACTGGCCATATTGGACCGAGACATCAAAGTCAGCATTTTCAACCGTTCGGACATTTCTATTGTTTGTACATATTGAAGATGTATGTTTGCGCTTCCGTGCATGCAAGCGCCCACATAGATACATGTAGGACCGTATGCACACGGGTATATGCAGATAGATATGTATATATGTACATACATGTGCATATTGTACATATGTGCACAGACACACATTCACATTCAAACTGACAGAAAACTAATAACATATGTAACACAGATACATATATCTATGTGTGTTTGTATATATATGTGTGTGTGTGTGTGTGTAAATATATAATCATATACATATACATATACATATACATACATATATATATATATATATATATATATATATATATATATATATATATACATATATACATATATACATATATACTTATATACATGTATACATATATACATATATACATATATACATATATACATACATACATACATACATACATACATATATATATATATATATATATATATATATATATATATATATATATGTATATATATATACGTGTACCTTTTCCCTGTCTATGTACACATATGTATATATATATATGTGTATGTGTGTGTGTATTGATATATATATATATATATATATATATATATACATATATATATATATATATATATATATATATATATATATATACATGAATGGAAAAACACTCTACCGTGTTGATACTATGGTAGAAAAACCCACAATGCACAATCTAAGTTTATTGAAGAAAGTGAGACAACAGTTTCGGAATCGTCCTCGTCTGACTTTCTTCAATAAATTTAGTTTGTGCATTGTGGTTTTTTCTACCATATATATATATATATATATATATATATATATATATATGTATATATATATCAATACACACACACATACACATATATATATATATATATATATATATATATATATATATATATATATATATATATATATATATATATACATATGTGTACATAGACAGGGAAAAGGTACACGACAGAAAAAATGTAGAGGCAGATGGATTAATAAATGACCTCCCTAGTATTTCGAAACCATAAAGAAGTAGACAAATATACACAAAAAGAGATAAGCAAAGAGAAAAGTAAGCAGAAAAGGATGGAACAGAGAGTGAAGAGAGAAAAAATATTGAGAAACCTAAAGGAATGCAATGAGGGAGAGGAGAGGAGGGGAGGGTAAGGGAGGGGAAGAGGGGATGGGCGGGGAGGGGAAGGGAGGGGAGGTGAAGAAGGAAAGGGAAGAGGGGAAAGGAGGGGAAGAGAGGAGAAGAGGGGAGGGGAAGAGTGGAAAGGTGGGGAGGGGAAGGGAGGGGAAGAGGGGAGGGTAAGGGAGGAGAAGAGGACAGGGGAAGGGAGGAGAAGAGGGGAGGGGAAGGGAGGGGAAGAGTGGAAAGGTGGGGAGGGGAAGAGGGGAGGATAAGGGAGGAGAAGAGGGGAGGGGAAGGGAGGAGAAAAGAGGAGGGGAAGAAAGGGGAAGAAAGAGAAAGAAAATGAGTGGGGGGTGAGAGAGAATTTGGAAAAAAAGGAGGCAAAACCGGACAAGAAAGAAAGTGAGAAAGAGAAAGACGGGGAAGAGAGAGGGAGGGACTGAATGGGGGGAAGGAGGGGGACGGGAGGGACTGAGACGGGGGTAGGAGGGCGGGGGGGGGGGGGGGAGTGGACATGCACGGCGCTCACGTTCGTACCGTAATGAAAGGCATTGTTATATGACCTTGCAGGAAATCACAGGTAAAAAAAAAAAAAAAAAAAAAAAAAAAAAAAAATTGGGTGGGGTGGGGTGGGGGGTGTTGAGTTGGTTAAGTGGCTAGGGACGGGTGGGGGGGAGGGGGTATGTTGAGTTGGTTAAGTGGCTAGGGACGGGTGGGGGGGGGAAGGGGGGTGTTGAGTTGGTTAAATGGCTAGGGACGGGTGGGGGGGGGGAGGGGGGTGTTGAGTTGGTTAAGTGGCTAGGGACGGGTGGGGGGGGGAGGGGGGTGTTGAGTTGGTTAAGTGGCTAGGGACGGGTGGGGGGGGGGGAGGGGGGTGTTGAGTTGGTTAAGTGGCTATGGTGAGGCATGGTGTGGCGTGAGAGAGGTTAATGGTGCTACGAACGGAGGCCCGAAGAGGATGTGGTGAAGCTGTGATGTAGCGTGATGAAGCCTGTGTTGTGAAAAGGGGTTATGGTGCCATAGAGTGCCTGAGCGGGTATAGTGAAGGTGTGATGTGATCTGTTAGAGTGGGAATGATGGTGCAAGAATAGCTATCCTCATGTGGATGGTATGGTGTCGTTAGGAATGGTATGGTGAAAGAAAGAGGCATAAAACATAGTGAAGATTATGGTAAAATTGAGTGCTTAACTGAATGTAGTGATGGTGTGATGTGGTGTGCTGGAGAGGAGGTTATGGTGCAAGAAGGGGTATGCTCATGTGATGGGTATGGTGTTGCAATAGATAACTTATGGTCAAGGGAAGAGACACTAAAACATAAAACATAGTTATGGTTATGGTCCAAGAAAGCTCATGTGATGAGTATGGTGAATAAGTTACGGTATGAAAAGTTATGGATGAGACACTAAAAGCATAAAATATAGTGATATCTATGGTGCAAGATAACGTAATTCACGTGGATGATATGATGTGGTATTAGGTAAGTTATGGTGAAAGAGAGAGACACATGAAGATAAATCATAGTGATAGTGAGTTGTTTCCGTGAATATGGTGAGAGCGGAGGATAGAAATGTAGCTATATCTAATTAGTTGAGTGGATATAGTGAGGAAGAGAAATGGTGAAAGAGATACTATAGTGCAAAGGAGATAGTGCTTGACTACAAAAACAACAACAGCAGCAATAACAACAATAATAATAGTTGCAGCAATACTACTAGTAGTAGTAATGATAATAACAACAATAATTAATAATAATGATAATGATGATAATGATAATAATAATGATAATCATAACAATGATAATACTAATAATAATTATAATAATAATAATAATAATAATAATAATAATAATAATAATAATAATAACAATAATAATAACAATAAAATATTAAGAACAATAATTATAACAACAACAATAATACTGAACATGGTAATTGTGATGACAATAATAATAGTCATAATGGTTATAAAAAATAATAATGATGATAATAATAATCATTACCGGAACACGATAACAATAACAAACAAGCAATGATTATAACCATAATATAACATATTTATGATCATAATCATGACAATATATATCAGTAAAAAATCATGATCATTAAAATCAAAATTATAATAGTAACAACAATGATCATACTTATCATAATTCTAATAATTACAATCATAACAATAATTTACAATAGTACTTGTTATTCTTATATCATCACTTCCGATTACATTTATCAATTTATATCGTCTTGATTATCAGTACCGTCATTCTAACTGTTAGGTTTACTAAAAACATCATCATTAAAAGTATCATTACTTCAAAGGTTCTAAAATTAGTTTCCGTGTACATTTATCAATTTATATCGTCATGATTATCAGTACCGTCATTCGAACTGTTAAGTTTACTAAAAATATCACCATTAAAAGTATCATTACTTCAAAGGCTCTAAA
>NC_091582.1:18913509-18921009 GCF_042767895.1 Penaeus vannamei | reverse complement strand
AGGAAAAGACTAGATCAGCAGCAACTAGAGGAAGTGTCATAGCGTCTGAATCTATTTTTGGAAAAAGGCACATAGGGTTTATTTTGATGACGTCACAAAAGTTACGGATGTTTTGTGAATCTGGTCGATCATTTTGGTCTCTTCAATTTTCCAAAAGGATGGAAAATAATGATTTTAATGATTATATTTTCAACAAACCATCAAAACAGACACCGTGACACCTCTTCGAGTTGCTACTGACCTAGCCTTTCCCGTCAATTAACGCTGAATGACACTTGACGCGATGCTCCGAACACACGCTTCGGTACTGATTCGAAGCGCGTCCGAACACAACCTTCAGATGTGCAAACGAGTCCCAACACTCTGGTTTTCGAGACTAGGACTTGGGTAACTTGTTTATGAATTATAAATCATGTAAGGGTTGGTTATTTTTGTTTTTTTTATGGTCACTTCCTGTCTGTTTGTATGTTTCTCAACCATTTTCTCTTTCTCTTTCTGTCTGTCTGTCTGTCTGTCTGTCTGTCTGTCTGTCTGTCTCTCTCTCTCTCTCTCTCTCTCTCTCTCTCTCTCTCTCTCTCTCTCTCTCTCTCTCTCTCTCTCTCTCTCTCTCTCTCTCTCTCTCTCTCTCTCTCTCTCTCTCTCTCTCTCTCTCCCCACATACACTCCCTTTCATTTTCTTTCTTTCTTTTTTCTCCTTTCTCCTCTCTTTGACCTCCTTTCTTTTTCTTTCATTTCTTCTGCTCCTTTCCCCTCCCTTTAATCACCTTTCTTCCAGTCTTTACCTCTTTCTTTATTTTTCCTTTCTCCTTCCCTTCTATCTTTTACGCAGCAAAGAGTTCTCTCCCTCTCTCCCTACCTTTCATCCTCTCCTCTCTCTCTCTCTCTCCTCTCCCTACCTTTTATCCTCTGTCTCTCTCTCTCTCTCTCTCTTTCTCTCTCTCTCTCTCTCTCTCTCTCTCTCTCTCTCTCTCTCTCTCTCTCTCTCTCTCCCTCTCTTTCTCTCTCTCTCTCTCTCTCTCTCTCTCTCTCTCTCTCTCATCTCTCTCTCTCTCTCTTTCATCTCTCTCTCTCTCTTTCCCTCCCTCTCTCTCTCTCTCCCTCCCTCCCTCCCTCCCCCCCCCCCCCCCTCTCTCTCTCTCTCTCTCTCTCTCTCTCTCTCTCTCTCTCTCTCTCTCTCTCTCTCTCTCTCTCTGTCTCTCTCTCTCTCTCTCTCTCCACGCACACTCCTTAACCCCTCTTCCTCTCCCACATACATTTGCATATTTAGAAAGAAAATATTTTTCCGATGGTGCAAGTGTTCCATAAATATGTGAGTTGTTAACACAGTCCCATTAGCTAATGGAAACCCGAACGATTTGTTCTGCTCACAAGTCATCGGAATATCACTTTTGCCGTGTAAATAGACTCCGTTTTTTGCCATATTATCTTCTGGCGGCAAGTCGAAATGTTCCCAGAAGATGTTTTCCATTTTTCATCGACCTTTTTTATATATATTCTCGCTTTGAGACTGTGCCGTTTGAACCTTGGGAAAAATTCAATTCCACTCTCTGTATAAAACTGGACGTGAATTTGGAAAATCCAAATTTCTCATGCATGATTTTCACATGAAAGTCGTGTGTGAGGGGAAGATACACCCCCTCGCCCCTTCTACTTTATTCTGTTTATCTATCTCCATTTTGTCTCTATTTTCTGTTTGTTTTATTTTACTGTATTTCCTGTATGTGTCAAATTCTGTCTGTCTCTCTCTCTCTTCTCTCTCTCTCTCTTATTCCTACTCTCGTTAGTTACTCTCCTTTTTCTCTATTCGTATTCTATTTTCCTTTTATCTATCTATTCTCTTCCCATCTGCTTGTCTTTTTCGCCTCTCCCTCTTTCTGTGCATTATTTATTTATACATTTTATTCTTTATGATTATTTTACTATTATCTCCATTCCCCTTCTTTGCTTCCTTCTCATCCTTTTAATCTTCTTCTTCATCTGCCTCTTTTTCTGTATTTCCCTTCCATGTTTGTCTCAATTTCTATCTACGTTTTACTTCTTTTTTTTATCATTCTCTTCTTGTTTTGCTCCGTATTCTAATTTCCTTCTGTTTCTCCTCCTACTTTGCATTTTTATTGTCATACTGTGCCATCTCTTTTAATCGCCCTCTCTTTCTATGCATTTTTATTCGCAATTTTCTCTCCTTGCTATGTATTTTTTCCTAATTTCTTTAGCTTAATCGTTATTTTCTCTCCTTGCTATGTCCTCGTCTAATCTCTCTGTTACTGTTCCTCCTTCGCAATTTTCTCTTTTCTTTCTTACTTTGCTATCCCTTCTCTTCTAATCTGCTCTCTCTTTCTTTTTCTCAATTGCAGTTTTCTCACCTCCTCTTTCTTCACTTTTTTCCTGCCTTGCGATGTTCTTTTCTAATCTTCTTTTTCTTCTGTTCCTACTTTGCAATTTCCTTTTTTTCCCCTTGCTTCGCCTTCTCCTTTAAACTCCCTCTCCTTCTCTTCTTCATTCGCAATTTTTCTTCCTTGCTATACCTTTTCTCCTAATCTCCCTTTCTTCGCAATTTTCTCTTGTCTCCCCTTGTTATGCCTTCTTCTGTAATCTCTCTCTCGCCTATTCCTCATTCGCAATCTTCTTCCCTTGCCTATTCCTCCTTCGGACTTTTTCTCTCCTCTCCTTCTCTTCCTTTACCTTTTCCTTGAACCTCCCCTTTCCGCAATTTTTCTCTCTTCTTTTGCTTTCCATTCTCCTCTAACCTCCCTCTCCTTCTCCTCTATCGCAATATTTCTCTCCTCTTCCTTTCCCCTCTCCTCTTCCTCCTTTGCTATTTTTCTCTCCTCTCTTCCTTTTCCTTCTCAACGAGCCTCCCTCTCCTTCTTCCTTCTTCGCAGTTTTTCTCTCTTTCCTTCTCCCTTGAATCTCCCTCTTCTCTTCCTCCTTCGCCATTTCTTTCTCCTCTCCTCCTCCCTTCCCTTCTCCTAGAAGCCCCCATTCCTCTTCCTCTTTCGCAATATTTCTCTCTTCTTCTCTTCTTTTCCCTTCTCCTTTTCCTCCTTCGCATTCCTTCTCTCCTCCTCCTCTTGCGTCTCCTTCTCCACTAACCTCCCTCTCTTCCTTGCCTCTCCCTCTCCTTCCTCCTCCTTCGCAATTTCTTTCTCCTCCTCTTGCTTTCCCTTCTCCTCTAATCTCCCTCTCTTCCTTGCCTCCCCCTTTCATTTCCCTTCTCCTCGAATTTCTTTCTCCTTCCTCCTTCGCAATTTCTTTCTCTCTTCTCCTCCAATCTCCCTCTCTTCCTTGCTTCCCCCTTTCATTTCCCTTCTCCTCGAATCTCCTTCTCCTTCTTCCTCTTTCGCAATTTCTTTCTCCTCTCTTCTCCTCTCCTCTTCCTTCTCCTCTAATCTCCCTCTCTTCCTTGCTTCCCCCTTTCATTCCTCCTCCTTCGCAATTTCTTTCTCCTCTCCTCTCCTCTTCCTTCTCCTCTAATCTCCCTCTCTTCCTTGCTTCCCCCTTTCATTCCGCTTGGTTTTCCGCGCCTACGTGCTTTGGAAAATCTTTGACAGTTCCTCCCCAAGGAATGTGTATATATTCTTCTCTCACTCTCTTTCGCTTATCACGTCGGGCTTTCAGGATATCAACACCAAACCTTTTATGTTATCTTGAAGGTTTGATATCGGAGTTAGCTCTTTTTCCTCTTTTTCTTTTTTTCGTTTTTATGTTTTTATGCTTTTGCTTTTTAACTTTTGTTTGGCTTTTTTGGCTTTTCCTTTTGCTTTTTTTTTTGGGGGGGGAGCATTTTTTTTCTTTTTTATGCTTTTGCTTTTTAACTTTTTTAGCTTTTTTTTGCTTTTGCTTTTGCTTTTTTTTTTGGGGGGGGGGGGGGTATTTTTTTTCTTTTTTATGGTTTTGCTTTTTAACTTTTTAACTTTTTTTTGGGTTTTGCTTTTTAACCTTTTTTTTTTGGGGGGGGGGTCTTTTTTTTCTTTATTTGGGAGTGTGTCTGTCTGGCTTTCATCTTCTTCCTTCTTCGGGTATCTCTTTAAATCCTCGGAAATCCTCATTGAATTTTCTCTTTTCTTTATTTTCTTTCGATTTTCATGTCTTCTTTGTGCAAATTGTTCGTATTTTTTTGTTTCTTAACCGTTTATAAGCTCTTAATATCTTTTACTTTTTTATTTTCTTTCCTCTCCATTTTCCCCTCTGATCCATGTCTTTTCTCCTCTTCCCTATCCTTCCCTTTATCCCCTCACTTACCTCTCTTTTCTCTTTCTTTCCATACCCCTTTCCCCTTCTTACCTCAACCTCCACAAACTCTTCCTCCTCCCCCTTACCTCCCCATTCACTCTCCCTTCCCCTTTTCCCTTTCCTCTTTACCCATTTACCTCAATTCCTTCCTTCCTCTTTACCTCAACTTCTTGCCTAAACACTCTCTTAAGCCTCCTAGCCTCCTTTATCTTCCTTCTTCTTCCCTTTGACTGACACGACTTGGTATTAACTCTTTTTTTTCTCCTTCACCCACTTCCATCTTCGTCTCAGTTCACTAATTCAAATCATTTTCCTATTTCTCGTCTCCATTTTGTCTTCCTTACCCTCCTTCCTCTAATCCAAACATCTCCCTTTCCTCATAACTTCCTTGCTCCCCCCCTCCCCACCTCACCAACCCTCTCTTTTCCTTTCGGCATTTCCTCTCCTGTTTCAGAATCTCCCTTTCTCCCTATTTCTCTTGCGCTCTCCTTCCATCCTTCGTTGCCCTTCGTCTGAAATACCGAAACCTATCCTCCTCCGGTTCACTATACTCACTTATCTCTTCTTTCTTTCTCTCTTCTTATTCTTTCCCTTTCCTCTCTCTCTCCCATACCTCCCCGATACCTCAAAAAAGAAATCTTCCTCTATCCTCATATATTCCCTGCTAGCTCCCCCCGTCCCCAGCCTCACAAAACACTACCTCCTCACCCTTTCTCATTCCTGCCTCACACCTCTCTCTTCATAAAAATAGGCTCCACTTTCATTTCCTCATACTTTTCCCTTCCGCCCCCCTACCCCACCCCCACACCAAAAAAAAAAAGAAACATCTCCGTCAGAGAGAGAAAGAGAAAGAGAGACAGAGAGAGAGGAGAGAATGTATGTGTGTGTTTGTGTGTAAGTGAGAGAGAGAGAGAGAGAGAGAGAGAGAGAGAGAGAGAGAATATATATATATATATATATATATATATATATATATATATATTATATATATATTATATATATCTAAAATATATATATATATATATATATATATATATATATTTATATATATATATATATATATATATATATATTTTATATATGTATATATATATATATATGTTATATAGAGAGAGAAAGCAGAGAGAGAGAGACAGAGATAGAGAGAAGAGAAGAGAGAGAAAAAAAAACACCACTCCCAGAAGAACTATTTGAATTTCATAACCAACCGTCAGTGTCCACTAAACGGCCGTTACGGGACGAAACGCCCTCCTCGTTCTGCTCCTCGAAAAAGAAAAAGAAAAAAAAAAGAAAAAAAAAAAGAAAAAAAAACTTTCGCAGCGTTAAAGATCAAAGGGAAAGACGAAGTAGAAAAAAATGACGAGAGAGGGAAAGAGAGGGAGGTGAAGAGAGATTGAGAGAAAGAGAGAGAGAGGGAGAGAGAGAGGGAGAGAGGGAGAGAAAGAGGAGGGAGAGAGAGAGAGAGAGAGAGAGAGAGAGAGAGACAGGAGAGAGAGAGAGAGAGAAGAGAGAGAGAAGAGAGAAAGAGGGAGAGAAGAGAGAGGAGAGAGAGAGAAAAAAGAAAGAAAAAAAAAAACAAAAAAAAACTTTCGCAGCGTTAAAGATCAAAGGGAAAGACGAAGTAGAAAAAAATGACGAGAGAGGGAAAGAGATGGAGGTGAAGAGAGATTGAGAGAAAGAGAGAGAGAGGGAGAGAGAGAGGGAGAGAGGGAGAGAAAGAAGGAGAGAGGGAGAAAGAGGAGAGAAAGATAGATAGAGACAGATAGATAGATAGAGAAATATAATATAAATTATATATATATATATATATATATATATATATATATATATATATTTATATATATATATATATATATATATATATATATATATATTTGTAGAAACCCAAAGGAACTGTATTGAAGAAGTGAGATAAGTCTCTGGGAATCATTCCATTCAATCGAAAATGGAATCGAGGAGGATTCCGAAATTGTTGTCTCACTTATATCAATAAATCTAGTTTGTGCATTGTGGGCTTTTCTATCAAATATATATATATATATATATATATATATATATATATATATATATATATATATATATATATATATGTATATATATGTATACATATATATATATATATATATATATATATATATATATATATATATATGTGTGTGTGTGTGTGTGTGTGTGTGTGTGTGTGTGTGTGTGTGTGTGTGTGTGTGTGTGTGTGTGTGCGTGCGTGTGTGTGTGTGTGTGTTTACGTACATCGAAAACAAACACATGTAAAATCATAATTCCTTTCCTTGCTATGAAAATCAATCTTGTAACCAGTTATTATCAAAAGCACTCTTTATATTTCATTTTTACTTATTTCTTTTTATCAATCTTGGTCTCTCTGAATATAATTCCGTTCCCAGTATTCCTCAAATGTATTTATGATATGCACGCGGGTCCAGAAGTCATCGGCCGCCGCGAAATATCTAATTTGACCCTGGACATTTCAATTGGCTCGTGTAATTAGTAATTAGAAGGGGTCTGTATCCTCATCTTCTTTATCATCGCTCGGGTCATTATCATAATCACATCATTAGTACCAACACGCAAAGTGATCACCATTAATATTCCTGAAAACACGATGATTGTGAGATTTGGTGAAAAATGAATTAGTATCCCCTATGAATAAAAAAAATGGAATGATTCATCATTTCTTCAGGACTTCATCACTATTGTACTCAGTCGCTCATTATAAAACGTTAATGTCATCATTACCATAACGAGAGGACCGTCGTTACCCTCATTATGAATATCGTTAGTGACCTTGTCTCCCTCTCTATAGTAATGATAACATTAACTTTAACATAGTGTCTAGATTTTGTAATCAGGCATATTGTCATTTAATTTGGATATTATTGTTCTTATTTCATTAATTATCTCCTTTATCATCATTCGTCTTGTTTCGTAGGACAAAGAAACACGAATTACAAAGACGTTTTTTTTTTATTCGTTTATTTCATTTTATTTATAAAACTTACATATATTCCTTGAGAAATTTTATTTTGGCACAGTAGAAAACATAGAAAAATACAATAAAAACAGTCAACATTCTGGCATTTTCCATTCATATAGGTCAGTTTACGTACAACTCTTGGCTGCCTAACGTCTAGGCTTGGACAACAGTAGGCAACCCACCCGACATTTTTTTTCTTTTTTTTTTTTACATTTTTTGAAGCCATTTGACAATAGAAATTCGAAATGAAGGAACAGACAATAGATTAAAATCAC
>NC_091582.1:18906009-18908509 GCF_042767895.1 Penaeus vannamei | reverse complement strand
CAAGGCTGTTCCCTAAGCCGTGCAATTACAGCTGCAATTGTTCGGGGGATGTACAATGCCCTTTGAACAACTCTATGGTTCAATTCGTGTTCAAATGTGTAATATTCAGTTGAGGGGTGCGTGGAGGGAGAGGGAGAAGGAGAAGGAGAGGGAGAGGGAGAGGGAGAAGGAGAGGGAGAGGGAGAGGGAGAGGGAGAGGGAAAGGGAGAGGGAGAAGGAGAAGGAGAGCAAGGAGAAGGAGAAGGAGAAGGAGAAGAGAGAGAGAGAGAGAGAGAGAGAGAGAGAGAGAGAGAGAGAGAGAGAGAGAGAGAGAGAGAGAGAGAGAGAGAGAGAGAGAGAGAGAGAGAGAGAGAGGGAGAGAGGGAGAGGGGAGAGGGAGAGGGAGAGGGAGAGAGAGAGGGAGAGAGAGAGAGAGAGAGAGAGAGAGAGAGAGAGAGAGAGAGAGAGAGAGAGAGAGAGAGAGAGAGAGAGAGAGAGAGAGAGAGAGAGAAGGGAAAGTGACAGAGAGAGTGTTGATGATGAGTGTGTGTGTGTGTGTGTGTGTGTGTGTGTGTGTGTGTGTGTGTGTGTGTGTGTGTGTATTATGTTGTGTGTGTATTTGGGTTTGTGTGTGTGTGCTTTGTGGCATCATTATGTTGTGTGTGTATAGCTATGTATGTGACTATTTTGTGATGTGTGTGTGTGTGTGTGTGTGTATGTGTGTGTGTGTGTGTGTGTGTGTGTGTGTGTGTGTGTGTGTGTGTGTGTGTGTGTGTGTGTATGTGTATGTGTATGTGTATGTGTATGTGTATGTGTACGTGTGTGTGTACGTGTGTGTGTGTGTGTGTGTGTGTGTGTATGTGTATGTGTATGTGTATGTGTATGTGTATGTGTACGTGTGTGTGTGTGAATGAATGCGTGATGCGTGCGTGTAATAAATAGATGCTAAACCTTCTTATTCCCGACAACTATGAACACATTAAACTATTCCCTAATACTTTGAACAAATATGTCTTCCTCAGATAAAATATCAGTATATCCATTTTTTAATTCTAATATGTAGCATCCCATATACTAATGCCGCATGCAATCAAAAAACATACAAATAATCTAACTTATGTGTAGCATGACATATAGGCCTACTAATGACGCATGGGACAAAAAAAAAAAAAAAAAAAAAAAAAAAAAAAAAGACAAATTAATCTAATCTAATTTGCATAATACTTACGTCAGCATGTATCGTGAATATTTAAGGTCTACAGCAAGAGTCTTTGGTGGCCCTGGGGAAGAAGGGAGAAAATGTAAATGTAATACAACAGTAAAATTGATTGAAAATATTCATATAAATATAACAAGGGCATACGAAGAGATAACAATACAGTGGCCAACGGATTATAAGTTTTAAAACACGATTAGCAATAAAAAAAGTATATGAAAGTACATATTACCAAATAAATAAGGTAAACATCAAGTACCTTACGAGTTACCATCTTCTTGACCACAAAACACACTCCACTATTGACCCATTAACGATAGATAGCCCCATTAACCTATTCGTCCATTGAGGATAGAGATCACATTTTATCCAATAACATATCAACCTATTAACCTATTAGGCATTGAGAACATATTCCACCCATTAACTTATCAACCCATTAACCCACTAAGAATTGAGAGCGTACTCCACCCGTTAGCCTACAGTATGAACCCATTAAGAATTGAGAGCACACTCCATCTGATAACCTAGCAGCCCATTAACCCATTACGAATTGAGGGCATACTCCACCCATTAACATATTAACCCATTAAGAATAAAGAATTGAGAGCATTCTCCACCCATTAACCTATCAGCATATTACGAATTGAGAGCATACTTCACCTATTAAGCTATCATACCATCATTCCACTAAGCATTGGAAGCATAAACCATCCATTAACCTATTAATCCATTAAGAATTGAGAACACACCCCACCCATCAACCTATCAACCCATTAACCCATTAAGAATTGAGAGCACACTCCATCCAATAACCTACGAACCCATTAACCCATTAAGAATTAAAAGCATACTCCACCCATCAACCCATTAACCCATTAACCAAGAATTGAGACCACACCCCACCCATCAACCTATCAACCCATTAAGAATTGAGAGCACACCCCATCCATCTACCTATCAACCCATTAACCAATTAAGCATTAAGAGCATACTCCACCCATTAACCTATTAAGAATTGAGAGCACACCCCACCCATTAACCCCTTAACCCATTAAGAATTGAGAGCACACCCCACCCATCAACCTATTAACCCATTAAAAAATGAGAACACACCCCATACAATAACCTACGAACCCATTAACCCATTAAAAACTGACAGCACACCTCCACCCCATTAACCCATTAACCCCTTCAAAACAGCGAAGGACTCACCCCTTGCTGGTGCTCCCTCGAGTGAATGGTCGTGCTGACGGCGGGGCTGTGGTCCTTCGAGTGGTAGGAGGTCACCATTACGGACCCATT